>NC_051185.1:105282440-105304973 GCF_013339695.2 Rhipicephalus sanguineus | reverse complement strand
TGCTGAGGAGCTAAGGGCCGTTATTATTCTATATATAAGGACACCTGCAAACAGCTCTCGCATAGTTGTAGCGTGCCTAGTACAAAATAATGCAAAATTTGGCAATGACACTGCAGGACATGATTGTCAAGCACGGCATGTCTGGGAAATATCGTAGCCCACACGAAAGTCGACCTTGGAATGACCACGGCCGACATTCACCATTGACAAGTTTAGTCCTTAGTAAGTCCGCTATAGTTTGACACGATGACATAGAAACCGGTCCTGGTATAAAGCACAAAGAAATAGTTTAAAAACCATCATCATCATCAGCCTGTCTACGCCACTGCAGGGCAAGGCTCTCCCATGTCCGCCAATCAACCGGTCCTGTGCTTTCTGTTGCCACGTTATACCTGCAAACTTCTAATCTCATCTACCCACCTAATTTTCTGTCTTCCCCTCACGCGTTTGCCCTCTCTTGGAATCCAGTCAGTTACCCTTAATGACACCGGTTATCCTGCCGACGTGCTACGTGGCCGGCCCACATCCATTTCTTCTTCTTAATTTCAACTATGAATCCTTAACCCCGTTTGTTCCTGACCCACTCTGCTCTCTTCCTGTCTCTTAAGGTTACACCTATCATTTTCCTTTCCATCGCTCGCTGCGCGTCGTCAATTTAAGTGAACCCTCTTTGTAAGTCTCCGGTTTCTGCTCCATAGGTAAGTACCGGTAAAATGCAGCGTTATATACCTTCCTCTTGAGAGATAGTGGTAGACTACCATTCATGATTTGATAATGCTTGCCAAATGAGCCCCATCCCATCCTTATTCTTCTAGTTATTTCACTCTCATGGGTCGGCTCCGCGGTTACTACCTGTCCTAAGTAGACGTACTCCTTTACAACTTCCAGCGTCTCGCCACCTATCTCGAAGCGCTGTTCTCTGCCAAGATTGTTCCACATACTTTAGTTTTTGCATATTATTTTCAGACCTACTCTTTACTTTCCGCATCCAGTTCAGTAATCATGAGCTGTATTCGTCTCCCGCGTTACTCATCAATGCAATGTCATCAGCGAATCGCAGGTTACTGAGACTCTCTATTAACTCTTATCCCTAATTCTTCCAATCTAGGGCCCTGAAAACCTCCTGTAAACACGCGGTGAATAGCATTGGAGAGATCGTGTCTCCCTGTCGTACGCCCTTTTTATTGGGATTCTGTCGCTTTCTTTATAAGGACTATAGTGGCTGTGGATGCGCTGTAGATTTCTTCCATTATGTTTATATAGGCTTCGTCGATGCCCTGATTCCGCAGTGCTTGCATGACTGTGATGTCTCCACAAATCAAATGCCTTCTCGTAATCTATGAAGGCTATATATAGGGGTTGGTGTATTCCGCGCATTTCTCTATCACCTGATTGATAGTATGAATATGGTCTATTGTTGAGAAGCTGTACGAAATCCTGCCTGGTCCCTTGGTTGATTAAACTCTAATGTCGTATTAATCCTGTTAGCAATACTTTTGTGAATAGCTTGTAGACAACGGACAGTAAGCTGATGGGCCTGTAATTTTAGGTCCTTGACGTCCCCTTTCTTATGGATCAAGATGATGTTGGCATCTTCCAGATTCTGGTATCCTCCCTGTCGAGAGACACTTCGTATACAGGGTGGCAGTTTGTCTAACATAATCTCTCCACCGTCTTTCAACAGGTCTGATGTTACCTGATCCTCACCAGCGGCTTTGCCTCTTTGCATTCCTTTAGGGCTTTCTTTACTTCTCCTGTTATACTGGTGGGATGTCAGATTCCTCTGGGATATTACTGCTTCTTACGTTATCATCCTGACTGTCTCGGCTGCTGTACAGATCTCTGTAGAACTCTTCCGCTACCTCAACTATTCTATCCATATTGGTTGTGACCTTGCCATCCTTGTCCCTTAAGCATACATCTGATTTTTGCCTATGCACAGTTTTGTCTTCGTAGCTTTGAGGCTTCTTCGTTCTTTAGAGCATGCTCAATTCTCTCCATATTATACTTTCTTATGTCGGCTACTTTACGCCTATTGATCAACTTCGAAAGCTCCGCCAGCTCTATTTTGTCTGTTGCATTTGAGGCTTTCATGGCTTGCCGTTTCTTAATGAGGTTTTTCGTCTCTTGGGATAGCTTTAAGAGAGTTGACTGTTGGGCTAGTTGGTGTTCAGACATGGGAACCATCGTTAAAGGCGCAACACCACACAACACAAGAGAAGACCAGACGAGCACAGGCGCAATGTTCGTCTGGTCTTCTCTTGTGTTGTGTGGTGTTGCGCCTTTAACGATGGTTCCCATGTTGGGATAGCTTACCAGTGTCCTGTCTAACGACCATGGGATATGCCATGCAAAGTGGACGGGGAGATTGCCGCCGCCGTAGCTCAGTGGTAGAGCATCGGACGCGTTATTCGAAGGTCGCAGGTTCGGTCCCTGCCGGCGGCAAGTTATCTTTTCGTCCACTTTATTTTCTTCACATTTATATTGTAATTACTACAAATAACACCCCTTATACTTTCCTTGGAATTGCTGTCTGTTAGTTCCCATTAATATGATGCATGACATGTTTTTCAAAGTGGGAAAACATTGTCCCACTGACTCATGAAGGCAGCTTCTTGCTATCGCATTGTCGGATATTTGGGATGAAATAACCGATATATATGGTGCAGGGCAACACTTGAGAAATTGTGCAGAGAAATGTTACGCACACCTCACTTCCAGCGGTACAACATCCCCTGCCCCAGCAGCTTTTTTTGAGCCTTCATGGGGTTGCGGTCTGCTCCTCTAAAGCTTACTTCTCCGCATGCACCAACTCTTTTCTTTGTCCATATTCTTGTGCTTTCTTTCGCTGTGGAAATGATCGAGCATTGGTGTTGTCCCTACATAACTGCCTATTTTTCAAGAGGTATGTGATGTCAAGACAAATATTCCTACGCAATAATCACCCCTATAAGGCGTTGCAGAGAATGTGGCAGTGGACCTTTTCGTAAACGGCAGCGCCGCTCTAGTCCCTGGCCGGCGCGCAAAACCCTGTGGTGGGTGCGCGGAGATGAGCAAGCCGCCCTCCGTCCAACGCTGTTCTTACCGTGTGCTCGCGTAATTGTTTGCGTGTGCTCGCGCATTTGGAACATCTAACTGTGCCGCGTGATCACAACAGGCTTGTCCTAGTGACACAATTTCGTCAAGACGAAGAGGCGGAATGGTGAGGTCTTGGTCCAGGTTGTGATGACAATTTGAAGCATGCGCACATTTTCTCCCTCTAGCTCGATAAAAACGAGAATATGAACAGGCAGTTGACGCGGAGAATGAACAGACAAGAACGAGGAGAATCGTTTAAACTTTCGAAACTCTCTGCGCAAGATACTTTGCCCACTTTGAAAATTGCGCAGACTTTATGGGTTGTAACTTTGTGGGTTGAAACGGTGGCGTCGTAGAAGGAGGACGCAAAATCTCCCACTGGCTTTTTCCAGGCATATTTAGGCAGCTTTTGGAACAACCTAGTCGTGGCACCTGCCGAGTTATCACACTGTGAAGATAACTATAAAACGTATCGTGAAGTAAATAAGAGGCTCTCTAAGCTATGCTTTGTACTCGGTGTAAAATTTAAGCATATCCGAAACGAGAGTGAAATGCGAAAGGCGGAGAAGACGTGCGAGCATACACTCTTGACATTTATTTTATAGCATACAGTTTTATGTCGAAGTCACAAAGAGGCTCGATGAAGCACGCACACACTTCGTGCCACTTCTGGAATACAAACGAGAAGACTGAGTCGGTGCGGCGGATAAACCGGAAATAATAGGGAGGCCGGCTAACATTTTGGCAGCCCTCGGCGCACAGTACTTTCTTCGTTTTGAAAGATCGCTTACCTGATATGGCATGTTCGCTCGCACCAACCTTGACTTCGTGTGCAGTAACACTGGCCTCACGGAATGCCGGCGGAAAATTTCTCAACAGCTTTGTCCAGGGAGCCTTTGAAAGAAAGCTGTTACGGCGCTTTCCAAGATGTGACATCTGCGAAAAGTTCACCCGGTCCTTTATGCATTGGCCTAATGCGACTGGAAGGGGAAGGCCATCTTCCGTTCCTCCTTCTTATTTTTTGTCTTAGTTCTCACCCCCTCGCAAGCTTGTGACAACCAGTGGCGTAGCCCGGGGGTGGTAGGCTCATGGAACTTCTGCAACGGGGTCAGGAGAAAGGCCGCTCTTCCTGCTTTCGCTGTGACTGTGCTGCGTGTTCCACGCAGGCCTGGCGGTCTTTTCCATCGCTTTCGTGATCGACCTGCCTTTGGTCATGCTACGATATCGTGCGATGACGTCATCATGTCACATCATCGGCGGACGTCGTAATAATTCCGCAATCACGTCACACATGTTGGCGATCTGTGACGTCATTGATGGCGTCATATTACATTCATGTCGTGCGAATTTCGCCATGTTGACTGCGAACTAACACTAATTTTGGTATTGCTTGGCTTTTCGCCGACTTTTATTTTATTACATAGATTTATTTGCATCGCTCGAGTCCATGCCAACGCCGCCGACAAGGTCTCGCGATGCATCTTCAGGTCGCAAAAAATCTCGAAGCATTCATTACTCATGAACCATGTAAGACTTTCGCCTTAATAACGCGGAGATGTATAGTGAAATAAACGAAATGGTCGATGAGGGACGCTTTGAACTTGGTGTTAAGTATAAGTATAGCTATCAATGAGTGCGAGAATCGAAAGGCGGACATGACGCGCGAACGTACACCCTTGCAAATTCTTCAATAATATTGCGCGAGTGTTCGGTGCGAGTGGTAGTAGTGCCTAATATCGGGGACGAGTAACTAATCCAAGCTTGAAAGGAGGTGCCCGGACATCGTTGTCAAAACTGCCACGCCGAGGGCCGACATTCAGTGACCGCTCGTTCAGACCACGTAACAAAGAAAGCAAGGATCAATAAGTTGTTGCCGCGTTTTGTGTACAAAAGCACGCCATATATGTTACTTGTGTTAATGCGTGAAGAATAAAAGGCAACCACCGACCAAATAAATGTTTTAAAAAGAAAGAAACGTCGTTTCTTTCTTTTTAAAACATTTATTTGGTCGGTGGCTGCCTTTTATCCTTCATGTTTCGTCCCGACCAGACGGGCTTCCGTCGAACTCTCGATTTCATTTCTTGTGTTAATGCGCTTCATCCAAACGGGAGCCGTGTGCCGACATATTTCGCAAAGACATACACACATGGCTAAGAAGTGCTGAGTGAATGTATAACACCGTTAGAGCATTCCATGTATCGACTAGGAAAGTGAGACGCAATGTACGAAGGAAAAAAGACATGTGTCGCTTTTTTTTCTTCGTGACAAAGCAGAACATATAGTCGAAGTCCCACAATGCAAATTTAGACAAGGCATGCGCTATCGAAAAATGGCACAGTACAGAGCTGTCTGCGTTTAGGAGGACCGTCCGTGCGTGAATGTTTTTCAGTATAAAGAGCTCTTCATTCACTTTACTGTAGCAAGGCTCAATAAGCGCCACGTCACTGTTTGTATCATTAGTGCGCCTGCCTGGCAGCGGCGCTAGTTGTGTATATATACTCGTTCTTGTTCCGGCAATAAAGTTGTTCATTGCCTGATGCCGACTCGCACACATGGTGGCAGCGGATTCCCGTCACTATGTCGGGTCCATCAACCCTGCTTCCCCCACCCAAACCACTGGACCCGTCGACAGAACCATGGCTTAGTAAGGTAAAAAAATGGGCGAGTTGGTATTTGTTCATGATGACTGAGGGCGCGAAAAAACGGCACACAACGAAAAGAAGTACACGGGACGACGCGATACTAGCAACTGGAATATTTTTATTCAGGAAAGACATATTTATACCGCAGTGAAATCAAATCTAACCCAACGAGTCGACCAAAAAATATAAAACTATATGCCCGGCATACCTACGTGAAGTAGCGTTGTAGATCTCCCCTTCCTGCAGACTGATAGAGGGGTGACTGATGCAATCCCGCCCCTCCCTCTGGATAAACAGGGCTTCTATAATCTCCCTCTCAGCAGAGCCTCTGTGCCTGCAGATTACAGTTGTCTGCTCAAATGTAGGCTTGCAGCTACCCTGATCGCACCCTCTGCAATGCATCGCCAGATGTGTGAACGGCCTTCCTATTAAGGAGCTGCTGTGCTCTCGCAAACGCACGTTGAGGCATCTACCAGTTTGCCCGATGTATGCCTTGCCGCACGACAGTGGTATTCTATATACAACACCATGTGCGCAAGGTACGAACTGCCTTACGTGCTTAATGGCACAACCTCTTTTTTCACACTGCTTTTGCCTACCTATCTTCTTCCCAACGGCTGAGCAGATGCGGCCCACCTTGTTTTCTGCGGAGAACACGAGATCCACATCATACCTGGACGCCACTCTCTTAAGGCCGTGTGAGAGCCAGTGGACGTACGGAATTTTTGACACTCTTTTTCTTTCCTGCGGTCGACTCGTTGGGTTAGATTTGATTTCACTGCGGTATAATTATGTCTTTCCTGTATAAAAATATTCCAGTTGCTAGTAGCGCGTCGTCCCGGGTAACTTCTTTTCGTTGTGTGCATTTTTTTCGCGCCCTTCAGTCATCATGAATCATGGCTTGCCACTAAAGTTGTGCAGTTATAATGGCCCGCCTTTTAGCAGGGACGATTTCAAAGAGTTTCTTAACACTTTTGGCATTGCTCACGTTACCTCAAGCCCCTACCACCCGCGGTCAAACAGCTTGACGGAAAGAGCTCTCCAGGAGGAAAAAAAGCTTTTGAAAAAGTGCTCATTGAAAATGCCCGTGTTTCAAATGGCTTTGCTTGAGTGGCGCAATACTCCACGTGATGATGTGCTCCAGTCCCCTGTGCAGAGGCTGATGAGACGCCTGACTAGAGCTCTGCTACCGTTGCCTACCAGCCATTTGGAGCCGAGGGCCAACCCACGGAAAATGGTACAGGGCCGCCTTCAAGAAATACGGCAACGACAGAGGACCTACTACAACCACGGTAGCAGAACACTATTACCTGTGAAGCCAGGCCAGCAGGTCACATGATACAAACCAGCGGACCTGGGCGCCTGCAGTCGTCATCAGACCGATCGGGCATCCCCGCTCGGCCATCGTTAAAACAGAAGACGGCCGGAAACTTCGGCGCACAAGAGAGCACCTCCGCTTATTAGAAGGGCAACTAGAATCCAACCAACCAGAAGCGAGCCTTGTCCCTCCAAACGGGGCGTCCTCAACGGCACCTACAGAACTACGGCGAAGCACAAGGCAACGGCGCGAGCCCTGTCGGTACCCTGTACATGAGGGACGCTAACCAGTGGTCAACTGCCCCGTAAAAGGGAAGATGTAGCAAGGCTCAAATAAGCGCCGCGTCACTGTTGGTATCTTTAGTGCGCATGCCTGGCAGCGGGGCTAGTTGTGTATATTTACTCGTTCTTGTTCCGGCAATAAAGTTGTTCATTGCCGTGAAGCCGACTCGCACATTTACGAGCCGGCTCTGCGCGAACGCACTGCGGCGAAGCGGTTTTTCGCAGCAAGTCTGGCGCCGCACAAGGAAATGCGTGCGCTATCAGCGAAATGATTACTACAGTTGTTGCTGCTAGATTCAGCAGCGCCGCTAGACATTCCCTGACGGATAGAACATGGTTTACACCGTAGCCCATGAAGAGCAGCACAATGTACCTATGAGTGAACATCGCATGATGGTGTCCGGAAATGGCGTATGAGGCGACGAACCACGTGCCTTACGCCAAGCATGAACGCGTGGCTGAAGTAGAGGACTGAGTTCGGAGCTCTTTTGTAGCGTTAGCTACACAGGCTTAGCCGAGTAAGTTTCGCGTGGCTCGTCAAGAGCCGTGCTGCGCATGCGCGAGGATCAGTGATGTCAACACAGCTGGCGCGTCGGAAGCCGGCACCTCCCGCGTACTCCGCCGCTGCCGCGCGCGACTCGCTGCCGCTGCTGCCGCCGGTCTGCGCTTTCCAGAGGAGTGACGTCGTAGCCGAGGTAGACGTACTGGCGCCGGCGCGCGCGCAGCTATTCGCCTTCGCTGTGCAGTCGCCGTCTGACACTGCGCTGGAGCCGCTTGGTAGCGCCTCTGACTGGCGTTTGCCAGTGTGGTTTAGCCATGGAGAAGAGAGCGCAAATGCTGCTCAACGGCGTAGAAGAGCGAAGAAGCTTAACTCATCGGATCCCGAAGTAGTTCCCTGGCAAAATAAATGTACATGTGCCACATAATATGTATACCATGTGTGTGTCGTTGGAGCAGCAGTAAGCATGATAAGCTAATCCTTGACAATCAGGAAAACTCAGAACAATCAGCTGAACCTTTGCTACGCTACGTTATGCTGGCATAGCCGAGCTAAGCCACTGCAACAATTTTTTCCTAGTGCTGCACTACCTCGGCGCATGATGGCGCGCGTGACTCTAAGGACATGTGTATTAGCCGCATGGAAGAAGGAAAGGAACTGAGGAGATGGCGAGCCCAGCCCCGCGCGGTGGGAGAGAAGTGTGGAGGAAATGACGTTTTATCGGCCATATGCATTAAGAACAATGGCGGCGTTGCTATGCTTACTTGGCGCGCCGTGGTGTGTAGCGGCGACGGCATGTGCGCATCCGTAGGTCTCGTACCGGACCGTGCCGGACAGTAGCCATTTTTCGTGCCGCTTTGTTAGCTCAGCACTGTTCTCCCGGTGGTTGTTATATCCAGCAATGTATATAGAACCTGTATGTAGACACGGGTTCTGCACACTGCGTGGAACGAGCCGTATCCATGTGCAGTACAGCGGACGAAGCACATAAAAGATTTGAAGTGTTCAGTGAAATCAAGCTCGGGCACCATGACAGAACGTAACGACGGTGCACGTTGAACTTCCTTGCAGGTCGGTGACGTTTGTGCAGTGTTCGTGCTTGTCACAGCGAACGAACCATTGCGCCCCGTAAGACGAAATGGGGACATCATATATACAATTTCGTGTTCCTCGCCACATTTCCCTGGTGCGTGGCCGCCCAAAACTGATTCACTATCTAAGAACGATTCATCAAGCCACGACCGAACTACGTATATGAGCTCCCAACTTCCGATGGTTTAGCCATGGATCTAATTGTCTCAATGTATTACACGTAGGTGAAGTGCGAGTGCTGCCGGTCATTTCTGTATTACCGCGAGATTGCGCGCATTTTATTGTATTGTCGCTTCTAGCTCGCAGGCTGACTGAAAGTCCGAACAGAGGGAAACAAAGCAGCAGCATAAAACTAATGCGTTAGAAAAACTTTGCAAACTGGAGGCGCGTGGTAGTCTCAACAGTACCTTGACTGTCCGTATAATATAGCATCTTTATTTTCACATAAGCTGGTAAAAACAAGATCTTACAGAATAAATTAAAATGCTTATATCAGTATCTTTCAGCTTAAGAGAAGATTACTCGCACGAAATGTTTTCGCCAACGGAATCGCGGTTACCCGGCGTGTTGATTTCCGTTCGGTGGTTTTCGGATCGTCACGGCACACGCGTCGGATATGCACGTGGGTTCGAGCCGGAAAGAGAGACGTGCCTACTACTGCGCTGTTCACATGTAAAGAGGAGTGGAGAATCTGCCCAGTCAATATGGCCGACTTCCGGCTTCACCGAGGCTTCACAGTGAATGACGTGAGGGCCTTTGCTCAGTTTTATTGTGATGGCAATTATATGGACAGTCTCGACGGGTTTTGCCGTCGCCATTATGTCCCGTATAAAGTCTAAATCGATAAGATCCCCCCGCGCATCGTAAGTTCTATCGCAGGTAAAAGCGCTCGAGAAGGGGCGACGAACGCGGCTGAAGCAGAGATGAAACGAGCCGGCGCATCTCCGTCGCTCGGCAACGTTACTAGAACAAACTCAGTTTAAAAGCTCCGCCGGAGAGGCGGTCCGCGTGGCGGTCGTGAGAACTAGTGGCGCTGCAGTTACGTCTAGCTCCCGCGGCTGGCGCTTAGTGTGATCGGCGCCGGCGACGTACGAGCGCACGTGGGTTACAGCAACGTCTGCGCTTTGTTCGCTCGTCATTCGTGCGACTGTTTTTGACCAGACTTAGCGTCTTGTACGAAGACACGTGCATGATGTACGAAGCGTAACGAGGATGAACAGATTCACGATGCAGTATGCTGACTTGCTTTGCGCCCGCCTGCAATAGCGGCTACCGCAATGACGACTCCGCTTCACGACACTTCTTCGGAACTCCAAAAGACCCTACGCAACCTAAAAGCTGGGAACCAGCTTTGCATCGCAACGATAGAAATCCCACTGCGATATCCAAGGTCTGTGACATTCATTTTGAGAGTGACGACATTGTAAAGCACTATCGTCATGTTGCGGGACAAGAAGTTTTGATCCCACGCGCAAAGTTAGAACTCGCGCCCGGTGCCGTGCCGCACTTGTTCCCAGCACTTCCACCCCACATTTCGAAGCCAAAATGTTCGGGACCAAGGCGCAAATCCGCCCCAAAGAAACGCACGACGTCCCGCGAAGGCCCAGTGCCCAGTTTGGAGGAGACGCCAGAAATAGAACAGCAAAACGAAAGGCAGGCGATTGCCTACGCTACCGAGACTGGGAGTTGCATCACACTGACATTCGATCAGTTGTCAACTGTCGCGCTGCCTTCAAAGCAGTGGATTTTCGAGAGACTTTACGACGAGGTATCGAACAAGATGTGTGGAATATTGTACGCTCGCCGGCTCGTCAACGGAGACTTACTTGTGCAAAAGACAACTGTCGTTGACGAGCAGTTTAACTGCGTAGTGAACGTCTACAGCACGCAACGCGAACGGCTGTCGTACAGTGTAAGTAGGGATGCGGGCATGGAACATCTGCTCGGTGAAGTTCAAAAAGTGAAGTTGTGCGAAGGAGTGAATACTGACGACTCTTCTAGCGACAGAGTACGCGCGAAGAACTGCTCGGTGCCCACATCACGGCCGATCTGTCCGACTTGTTTAAGGCACCGTAGAAAGATGCGACTGCAATAGACCAGCGAAGGCCACCGTTCAGAAGCTCAAGATGAAAAACCTTAGAATAATGTCGCTTAGGGCCACATCAGCTCACGAGAAGCAGAAAAAAGAAATCGTGCAACTGAAAGGAAAGATAAAAACGACCTCGGAGGAGTGCCTGAACAAGCAGCTGGACTGTCTTCCACCGCTCCAAAAACTTCGGGTTGCAACTGCATTCCGCAAAATCAAAGCAAAGGCACCATGTAGAGTGCAATACAACGCAAAATGGTAGCTTAACTGCCTGCTTGTACGAATTGCCAGCCCACGGGCCTACAAGCTCAGAGACGACATCTATTCGATGTAATCGCACACTGAGATTTTATTTACAGAGTTCTCGTAAAATTTCCTGATTTTGGGTCAGTATCCCTTTACCCTTCGCGAAAACGTGTCTTGTAAACATTGCAAAGCATTGGTGATGTTTTTCGAAAAAGTGTTTTTTTAATAAATTGTAGACTACATGAGCACTGTTCTTCAAGAACGTTTTAGTATCTCGAGTAAGTACTCTTCTTTGTACACTATAAAGGCTTTTACAAACGTAGGTTGTTCTTGGTCTAGATAAGACAGGCAGTGGCTAAAATTGTAGCGGTATAGTTATAACAATTACGCTGAAAATTCTCATTCGCTTAGAAACTCCTATGCTTGGAAGTTAAGCGCAATGCAGACAGCTCAAATATAGGCCAAACATCGATTCTTAGCCAATCAATGAGCAACGCACGCGGGCCAATGCATACAGACGACCTCATGCATTATCCACCTAAGTATTCCGCAAATGAAATGCGCGAACGTCGACTGGAAGAATGATAAATGTTTCGGTTTGCCACTAGTACAATTAGAAAGTTGCCGCGCAGTTGCCACGAGCAACTGCGCGGTGGACCGCTGCGTTACGCCGATAGTGGCGCAAGACGTGACTGCAGCGCCGCTAGTTCTCGCGACCGCCGTTCGGACCACCCTCCTCCGCTGGCGGAGATACGGAGCTTTGAAACTGAGTTTCGCTCGGAGCGCGCATGCGATAACATCACCCCGCTCGGGAGGCCTGCCGCCAAGCAGAGAGGAAACGTCCGTCTTGAACAAGCGCGAAACGACGGCGAGAGGGGGGCGGGTGTCGCTCGAGCCACAACATTGAAATTTGATTGTAAGGGTGCTGTCGTGATCGCTGGGGCCGGCACTATCACATGTGTACCGCTTCAAATAAAAAAAAAATCAAAATGAGTTTATTAAGACATGTATCAAAAATGCGTACATAATATTTGGACCAATAGCCTACGTGGCTAGTAGCTGGTCCAATAGAGAAAATACATAAAAGTTAGCAACGCACATGATTGGTCATGAAAAATGTTTGGTTTTATACATATGGAAGTTTCAGTGATGTACAATCTACGTACGGAAGGTGATTACAATTGACATTGTGAAGGTTCTTGTGACTTTGTGAAGTGACCTTGTGAATGTTCTAAAATAGGAAAATGGTGTGCAAAGACCCGTGCCTTCATTGAACGAGAGATTTCGTGTAGTGGTCACCTGAAAAATAGTTTCCGGGTTGCTACTCTGGAATAAATAACATTTGATGATGGGAATAGGAGAATGAAAGCATGTGCATAAGCACATTTTGGGCAGTGTTCTATGAAACAGGACTGTTGAATTTGTAAAGCATTTGAAAATTTAGTTTTAGTTTTATTCAACGAACTAATAGCCAATACATTGATGGGACGATATGTAAATCGACACATCCAGAAAAAACGGTACAGCACCGTTGAATTTGTGGAAGCAATTTGTTTTGTATGTGAAGTGGAACCACAGACAAGTAGCAAGTGATATTTGTTCTAGAAAACAGACCTGACACATGACACGGAGTTTTTAAAAGTATGTTTATTTTTAACAGAACAATAAATGAGTGCACTCAACAGATATAATCAGAGTTCATTATAATTGGCCTGTGTTTCCGCATGGTAGGGATTTGAAAGTGCAATAACTGCTATTTCCGTGATATTGCTGTGAGCTATGTATCCAAAAAAGGCTAGTTTTGTGTCCATGCTTCTGATGCGCTGCAAGTAGACAGGGACAAGAAAAAACGAGAACAACACATGGTGATGCGCAACAACACCCTGTGTTGTTCTCGTTTTTTCTGGTCCTCGTCTACCTGCTGCGCATCACAAGCATGAAGACGTACCAACTAGCCCCTATTGCCGCCTTATTAGTTTTGTGGGACACCTGTGTTAAGAGTGAGGCAGACAGTTAGGAGATAGTGAAGAATGAAAATGTAAATTCAACTTCTGCTATCGTCCATCGTTTAAGCAGTGTCTTTCACGACTATGCATCATTGGCACCAGAAAAATTTATTTATTTATTTATTTATTTTTCAGTGCAAAGCATAGCAATGAAACAAGAAGCTAATTATACACATTTGACAGAAATGATTACTCACTGTCTATTTTTCTAACATTGCTACTATGACTTTCAGCACTTCCTAGCTGTCTAGTATACTACTAGACACCGCGAGCAGCGCGACCACCCGCACCCGCCAGCAATGCGGCAGCCATATTGCCCAAGCGTAATGATGATGATAGTTTTCAAAGCGCCATCTCTTGGTCGGATACTTTAGTTCACAATGCCCCCGCTACCCTTATTTCCGTTGCACTGTCAAAGGTACAGTTTCCCTTCTCTAAATGGTTGTATGAGTGTTCTGTGATGCAACCTTCAACTTTCATTCTAAGGACGCGGTCGCGATCAGTGGCGCGCGCGCAGACTGCATAAAGAGCATTTCTCCTTGGAGCGGCCGTATCCTCTTACACCAGCGTTTTGTAGATTTACGCGAGATCGGATCCAAAAGAATTAGCTGCCAGCCTCACTTCGTATAACAGTACAATGTGGTGCTATCGCATCATTGCTTCACCCTTGCGCTGAAACTGTTACCTTTTCGTTACTCGATGATTAGCCACCAGTCGCAAATATTGCGATTCTCAATCCAAGAGACGTACGCCTCTAGCTGTAATGCATAGCTCTGAACAACAAGAAAGGAAGAAAAATTTACTATCAGGGGATCTAGAAAGGCACATTGCTAAAAGAGGCAATGCTTTGCTGGAAAGTTTGTTCATCCGTTAATGGTATCGCGTTTTAGAGAAATATCGACGGTATAGTTAGCGAGAAGCCGCAGCGGTAGAAGGGGATAAGCACTAAGTATACGTTTATTTTTTGTTAAGATTCTTGCACTCTTGTTACAGGTTAAGGACATCTGCAGCCAGCTCTCCTGTAATAGAGTACATAGTACTGCAAAGCATTCACACTTTGATATCATTACAGGCTGACTTACTAGATGCGAAGCATCTAATGGCGGAGTTCAATCCGGTGGTGGTGCGCGGCGTGACCACCCTTAGTGCGCATGCGCAAACCCGCTCCACAATTCTCCACTCCCCCTCTCGCGCGTCTCATTCTATGCTGCGACGAATAGGCAGTAGCGACGCCTCCGACGTCTTGACGTGGCAAGAGCGGCCGATCTCCGCCTCTGCTCCTGTGGCTCTAGACGCGGGGCGCTCGTGCTGTCCTTCCTCCTGCGACGAGTAGGCAGTAGTGACGCCTCCGGCGTCTTGACGTGGCAAGGACTGCAGAGA
The DNA here is from genome assembly GCF_013339695.2 of Rhipicephalus sanguineus. NCBI lineage: Eukaryota > Metazoa > Arthropoda > Arachnida > Ixodida > Ixodidae > Rhipicephalus > Rhipicephalus sanguineus. Next base: position 105,290,345 of record NC_051185.1, on the reverse strand, counting down.
GGCAGACGCACATGATCTTGCGACTTTGCTGGAGTCGAATACCTCGGACGCCGGCAGTTCCACGCAACGCATCTCCCGCTCAAGCTAACCAGCTCCCTGCAGCTTCGCATCAACATATAGGCACCCGTCACTGACCAGAGGGCGCGATGGAGCTCTTATCGAACGCCTAAGTGTTGAGGGCACCAGCCGGCCAGGGTACCAAGAAAATGAAACGCTCGATGGACACGTCGACGTGCTCAAGTGTCTCCCTTTTGGGCGCCTCTTTCAACGAACGCTTCCTACGTGCGCTCGTAATCACCTCACGGATGTTGCCACCGCCTTCAATGCAGCACAAACGCGTTTAGAACGCGCTGGTTTCAGGCTATGCAAGGCAGCACAAACGCTACAAACGCGTTTCAAACGCACTGTATTGAGGCGGTGGCAAGTCACTTTCAAGTCAAGGAGCGTTTCTGAACGTGGAGGATGCGGCGGATAGACACTCGATTTTGCTGCGTCTACTCGCTAGGCTGTGTTTTCTGGCGCTACCATCGTATCTCGGAAACTGCATTGCCGGGTGCCTATGGTTCCATTTAGCGGGAGTTGACGTAACTTTTTTATGTTTCGAACCTCTTGTGTTTATGGCTTAAACATCCTTGTGCATAACGCGTGAGGTGCAGAAAGCTCGTAATGCCTCCGAACACGGAGGCAGTGCAAAAGCTTTCGGGGAGGGGAATCGATACAATCGATTGGGAAGAAAACGAAGAAGATGGCTTTCGCCTTCGATCGAGTCGTTCAAGGCGAATGCATAAGCGGCCTTTTGACTTCTGTTTCAAAGCGAAGCTGTGTATGCAAACCTTTTGCCCGTGTGGTCCCTAAAACGGGTCACGTGATCAGTGGGAAAGGAGGAGCATCGTGATAGGGGGAAAGGCAAGGAGGCTGCGTGATCGACGGCGGAGATCTGGTGTAACTGAAAAATACCTGAAAGAAAGAAATAAATACAGCAGATATATATCAGACATTGGTAATTCAAACGCGAAAATATAAAGAAAGTCCGGCATCGGCAGCGGTCATGTTCATCCGACGAATGTAAAGAGTAAGAATCGAAGCTAGGCATCGGCGTTGCAGTCAAGTATTCTATTACAGAGCCACCCAGGTCTTGAAACTGCTTTGAAAAAAGAACATTTGCAATAGAATTAGTACTCGAAAACTAAACTTTTACGCGACGTGATATCAGTGAAAACGTCAATTGTGGTTCCAGTGCTGGCTATACAATTTTATAACAAGGTAACAAACATTGCATATGTACTCTTATGCGACAGTCATGTCGAGTTATTGCGGTTGTGGTTCCAGTGTTGGCTCCGCTTTTATTACAAAACTAAACATTACATATGTACTCCTAAGACTCAGTAAGTCATACTCAAGCTTTGTTGGACACCAGAGGAATACGCTAAAGAATGATATTAGTGAGGAATAGCTAGGCGTGTTTACAAGCCAGCGCTGCGAGCGGACGAGCGGAGCGGGCAGCGGAGCGCAGCACGAAAGCAACAGCGATAGCTGAGCGACGCCCTGCTTGTTTCAGCGGAGCAAAGCCTCCTAATAAAATAAGCTTCACAGCGGAGCGCACTGCTGCGCCACCTTCTGAACAAGGTTGAAGAAAGTGTCGATCGAGCAGAGGCTCTGCTTCGTCACCTGCCAAATAAAATTGAAGCTACTGCGTTAAAGAATATTTCAAAAGGCATTTTTATTAGATTGTGTTAGATTCAATGGAGTTGCTTTCCAAAACATGCCGCAGCCGCTTTTGTTGGGGGCTGCCATCTTGGAAAAGGCTCGCACGGTCGTCCGCTGCGCACGCTTCGCTGAGGAGACTAAATAAACGGGCGAGCGGCCCGTTCCGTAAAGACGCCGGATTTCACAGCGTACCGCGCATGCGCACTTCACCTCTCCGCTCGTCCGCTGGGCGCACTGGCTCGCAAACTCGACAGCTATCACTGTCTGTTCACATCATGGCACTGCAGCATACACTTCGTTTCCATAAAATTGACGTCTGTGTTCTAACGTGAGGGCTGTCGTTACGGCATACCATGAGTTAGCCTTTAAACGACGGTGTTTAAACGAGCGCTCGGTATGCCCACGATGTGCATACTCTATTTACAAAAAACACGTCGATTCACCTCGTAACGCTTGGTTCAAACCTATAATATGCAGTATAGACGGCTACTCGCTGACTGCTTCGCGTGAAAGTGATTCCCACAATACGTGACATCATCCGACTTTAAGAGCGAAGCTGTTGTTCACACCGTAAAGACAGCAGTGTTGGTGCAAAAAACTCGCCGCGCCGTTGCCTATCAGCAGCCGAGCGCAGCACGTGCTCTGCGATGGAGACCGCCGCGCATATTGACCGATAGAGACCACGCCCATAGTGTCCCATTGCAGTTTCATGCCATGGGCTCAAAGAGACAGAAAATAAGATAGAAAGAAAGATGAAGCAAACATCGCGAGCAGATACCGCATCGCCAGGCCAAGCCACGCCCACCGACGGAGAGATCGCGCGCAACCTCCGCTCCACATTTCACAGCCTGGTTGTGCCCGATCGTGCCGAGGCAACCATGGGGCGTCCTAAGAAACTGCGTACTCTGGAAAAGGAAGCCGCGCATCTCGAAGCTAGACGTGTCGGTCGACGGGGAGTACGAGTGGCGACTGGCACGTGCTTCGCTGTCCCAAGCTCTGCAGGACTTAGTGCAAATATAACGAATTCTTTTTAACTTTGCTTTCATCGGGTAGTTTACCCATAGCCAACGCCGTCAGAGCCAATTCCGGATTTTCTGCCACACTGGCTCCTTAACGCTTCCGCGTTAGGATTTTGAAGGTCTATTTTCGCTGTCCTTGGGTATCACCTGTGGCGCATACTTGTATACCATGGTGAGGGGTTATGCGGGTATGTGCCACGCATGACTAGCGAAAGGGGTTTTATGAGGTACACGACAGACAAGTCACGTTCACGTCACGACCTGCTAGTCGTTTTCATCATACACTCACATCCCCCTACGCCAATTTTGGTAAATGACAAGAGACGACTATGAGGGAGCCCAAAGCTAGGCGGCTTATATAGATAGATAGATAGATAGATAGATAGATAGATAGATAGATAGATAGATAGATAGATAGATAGATAGATAGATAGATAGATAGATAGATAGATAGATAGATAGATAGATAGATAGATAGATAGATAGAAACGGTCAAAGTGCATTTGGATCGCTAAGAAATGCTTCGCATTTAATACTTTGAATTCCCGCTACGCCTTCCTGAAGTGTCTTCTCGGACATTTATCATCACGGCTATCGTTTACGATTATGTAGTTCATAAAACTTCGGAATTAGGCTCCATGTAAATACAATGCCTCGGTATTTCGCTTGCCGCATGTATAAAAAGCTGCGCAAGTCCGGCTACTTACGCTAAGGAACCATCACTTAACTTTTACTGCGCATCTATTTCGGCCTTCGCAAGGCACATAACCGAGGTATTGAGTACTCGGCCTTAAATACTCGGCAAAAGGCCAAAAGGTGTCGTGCAATTTTTTTATATTCTAATGACGGGTGCGTTGCACCAGCATTTTAATGGGGGGGGGGGTTGGAAGCTTTTCAGATACGTTGATTATTTTCTGGTTATGTTGAAGCAAATCACCACCGCTGCATGTCTGCCCATTCTTAGCAATGTGTTAGCGACCTCTTGCCGACTCGGGAAGGGATTAGTGTTTACACATGAGTTGCCGGCTCGTGGTTCCTTGCAGTTTTTAGACTTGTACATTACGCTGCACAGGTGTCACGCCCGTTGGCTTTATTCGTCTAGGTCTTGAAAAGAATTGTTGCCATATCAGTCGGCGCATTTTAAAAGTTTGAAAAGGGCTATAACTAAACAGTGCCTAGAGTCTGGACTTGCAAGGTCGTGCTCTCGCGTGATGTAGAAGAGTTTCAAAACCGATAGGATCGTTTGTCCTTGGCTGGTTTCCCTCACACGATCCTTATCGCCGTCGCCGAGTCGCTCCTCCAGATGTCCAAGAGTGAACACCACGGTTCTGGGGTAGAGCAAGAGCGGAGAACGGTGACACCTGATGTCATACCGTATGTGCAAAGGGTGGCATACAACCTAAAAAAGGTTGCTAACAGACATGGCGTGCCGATGTTTTCTGCGCCGCAGAAGCTGTCTCAGCTATGCCCACGTATCCTATCTGATGGGAGGAAGAAAGTAGGTTGCGGCAAGAAGAACGCCAAGTCGTACACAAAGTTCGCCACCGGTGTTGTTTATGAATTTCCGCTATCCTGCGGCAAGACGTATGTCGGCCAGACGGGAAGGTGCGTGAGTGAGCGTGCGCGGGAACACGAGCTTTCACTGAAAGGTAACGATGGGGAACATTTGCCGACCCACTGCAATTCACATAGGCGTGAGCCGTGCTTGAATAAGATTCAGATTCTTGGTAAAAACGGGGACACCACGGCTCGAGAATTTTTGGAGGCATTTCATAAAAAAGCACGAGGTTCCATGTGTATCAGTGATACGTCATTTTCTCTCTCGCAGGCTGAGAGGAAGTTCATAGATCGCAGGTTGTGATTAGGGTGGTACGCCCTCTCTGTGTGCCTAGTTTTCTGCGCATGTCTGTGCCTATATTTTTCGTTGCACCATCTCTTGAATAAACAGTCGAAAGGTTGCGCTCCCCTGGATCCCTTCTGTAGTTGTTTCCTTGCGCAAAAACAGCCATACTTTTTGGCTTGTACTTGAACATGAACTGACTAGTCCAGCAACGTGCACTTCTAGTCCTCATTCCGTGTTGCGGCGCCCAAATATTTCCTCCGCTGTCACAAGCAGGAGCACTGCGACACCGTCACTGATGTGCAAGGCGTTCATGGTGCACGCTGGTTACGTTCTGTCATGCTTCCTAAGCATGATTTCGTTGAGCGCTTCAATTCCTTCATCTGCTTCATCCGCTGCACTTTACGTGGATACGCGCTCGTTCCACGCGCTGTGCAGACCCGGTGGATACCAACCGATTTTTTAAACGCTGCTGACTACAATAGTCGCGGGAGAACACTGCGGAGCTAGGAGCGCAGCATAAAGAATGGATACTGTCTCCCACGGTTCAGTACGAGACCTACGGAAGCGCGACATGCCACCGCCTCTACTCAACAGGGTGCGTCTTGTAACCGCCGCCATTATGCCGAGCGCATATGGCCGCTAAGACGTCATTTCCTCCATACTTTTCTCCCAGCGCGTCGGCTGGGCAGGCCCTCGTACCGCGTTCGCGCAGAGCGGGCTCGCAAACCGTACGAATAGCTGCTTATATTGCAAAATATTCACCAACGGGTGGTTTATACTAACCGCGCTGACCTCTGTACTGTGCCTTATTTTGACAGCACACGTTTTGTCTGTATTTGCATTGTCGGACGTCGGCTATATGTTCTGCATTGTAAGCATGAAAAAGAAACGAAACACATTTTTCATTTGTACATTGCATCACAATTTCCTAATCGATGCACGGTATGGTCTAAGGATGACAGAATGATCTAACGGTGGTTATGCGTTCCATAAGCATATCTTCGCCATGTGTATGTGTCTCTGCGAGATGTGTCGTCCCATGGCTCCCGTTTTGGTGTAACTCATTGACGCAAGTCACATATATGCCATGCCTGGCTGCACATAGTGGGGTGCCTACTTATTGATCCTTGTTTTGTGGGATGTGTGGTCTGAATGAACGGCCACCGAATGCGTAGTTTGAATGTCTGTCGTCGGCGTGCTAGTTCCAAACGTACATTAGTCATTCGTCGTCTATATTAGGCACTACCTCCTCCCGCACGGAACGCTCGCGCGGTATCTCGCCTCGCGACGAAATTTTTCGCCTTAGAATTTCTCTCTTTTTTATTTATCTTGCCTTTTATCTCTCTCTCTCTCTCGCTTTCGCCCTCGCGTTTTCTCTCTTTCTCTCTCTCTGTACTGGTCATCTCGGCTGCCGGAGATAGTGCATGCCGCACCGGAGAAATCGGCGCTTGTGTTTTGGGAGCGAAGCAAAAGATGAAGACGACGAACCGACAATTAGGAAGAGAACGAAGAGAACGCGTGCTGGTTCACGATAATGTTTTTCTGGTGACACCGCACAGATGACGGCGCGCAACAACAGTTTCGCTGTTAAAGCACTCACAGGATGGACGCTCTAACTATAGTCATTCAGGAAAGGCGGAGATAGCAATTAGCGCAGCAGCGCTTGCACGGCCATCATTCGCAACGTTAAGTCCTGTCGATGACGTAGAATTCTTCCTTTCTACAGAGGTGTGTAGTCCAAATTACACAGCGTGTTGCAAAGCGATAGTCTCTGTGCAATTTACTGCGGTCAGTTGCATAAGTCCAATTGCTTCATCGCCGTCACAGTGGTCACCAGCAACGAAGGCGTACATAAAGAATGAAATTATGTATAGGTAAAGTTTTCGAGATAGCAACCTGCCCCAGAAACTGGTTTTGATGACCGGCTTTTCAGATCAAGTCAATATATTGGCTTAAGCACGATTAGCTTCTAGGTCTGTTGTTTCTCTTCTGCACAACATGTTGTTATTGTAAGCGTCTGTATTAAGGCGAGAGCGTTTCATGTTTGAAGAGGCATTCAAGTTCCATCAAACCCAAAAAGTGACAGTCGGCGTCTGTGTGAACAAGTCTCATGCAAGAAATAATCATGATATGATGACTTCTCCCTATGATGTCGTCATGATGCCATAAGTCGACAATATTTGTGACGTCACTGTGGTGCCACATAACGTTACATGATGGCATCATCAAATGTCATTCGTCCTGCTCCTGGGTGCGCCGAGCCCGGATCAACGCAAGGTGCCGATAGCTTGCAAGGCCTCTTATCTCGGAGGTAGTGCAAAACCACGGTAGGCACAGAAAGCGTTCAGAGCCGGGGCAACGGATACAATCGAGTGAATAGAAGAAGAAAAAAGAAGATGGCTCTCATCATCGAGTCATCTTAAGAATAAGGGGCATTGTGAGTTTCTGATGTGTGCGCCAATGTTCTATGCACGCCTACTAATTGATAAATTTTCTGTCTGCGTATGAATATTCTATAGTTAAGCCGGGCAGTGACGTGTTTGCGTCGGCGGTCGTATACGTTGTCGCTGATTCTTCAAAATATATTTAATTAGCCACCTCCAGCGGACATTACGACTCTCAATGAGAGTGAAGCCCACCTGGTATTGTTTCACAATCTCATGAGGTGCATCAAGTGCCTAGTTCCTCTGATCAGGGATGCAGTGCAGAACCGCGTTGGGTGTAGAAATATTCCGGGGGGGGGGGAGGGGGGAGGAGGGTGCAGTGCAATCAACTTAGCAGAAGAAGGAGATGGCCTTCGCCCTCTGATTAGACAAATGCACAAGTAATTATGTGAACGAAAAACTTTATTCTCAAATCAATGAGACTCTAGTCTGGCATCGTTTTAGTGGGCCTGGGCACCCACCACGGTCGCGGTTCCGATACCTTATCTCGAAGCAGCTTCCTCGGCACACTGGACGTCCCGAAGTTGTGCTGTCAGGTTCGAGCTGAGCAGTGCGGTCTCCCAGCGCGAGCGGAAGCTGGTGGTGGAAGAGACGGATGAATCGTCACTGTTCGATTTGTCTATTAAGCCCTGACAATCCCACAACATGTGGCTAAGCGTGGCAACCTCGCCACACGAGCTGCATCTCTTTGTAGTGTAAATATTCGAATACATGGCGTTCACGAGTCTGTGGTTTTGTACGAATCTGTTTGTAATTGTCTGTAGTGTACCGCTTGCATCCTGTTTAGCCTATCATGAGGGGATGGGATACTCGGGGGCTCTTCTTCCTCCGATGATGCTCAGTGAGTGAGACCTCGAGCGACCCGGTGAGCCACTTCGTTTGGGATGCTCAG
>NC_051185.1:105261081-105282340 GCF_013339695.2 Rhipicephalus sanguineus | reverse complement strand
TTTAGCATTTCCCGTTGCAGCTCCCTGCGGAGGAACGAAGTCGCCGTCGTGGAAATTTCGTCGCACCATCAAACGCCTGTATGTCAAGGGTCGCCTCTGCCGCAAGAGCATTGAAAGGTTGCGGAAACAGCAGAGGGAGCTACCTCCATCAATTGCAAAGGCCTTGGTGTCATTCGTCCTTTCGTGACCGAAGAGGTCTTCAATCTCCTTTGTGCACATGCGCGAGTAATGAATAGGGGTCAGGAAAGGTTTCCGGCATGGCTAAAGAAATTTGCACTGCACTTGAACTTCAGGGGCCCAAGAGCATACCGCTTTCTAGCGCCCATTTTTTGTCTGCCTACGCAGCACTCACTGAGGCGTTGGTTAGGAAATATTTGAATGTCACCAGGTGTGATTCCAGGGGTTATTGAGTGTGTGTCAGCTGTGTATGCAGCATAAGACAAGCGCGACAGGGTGTTTTCACATCATATCGATGAAGTGATATGAAGAAGACTTGTCCTATGATGTAACTCAAGATCTTGTGCAAGGCTTTGCTGACGATGGAACAGCTCGAACGCCAGATATCGCTGACAGAGATATGGTTGTCCTTCTCGCAGGTGTTTCTAGGAGGTGGGTCCAGCCAATCGCATTTACAATAGGACACCTATCTACGCCAGCAAGTGTTACAAAGGACTTGCTTGTCTTAATTATAAACAACCTTAGACACGCCGGAATCGCAGTCAAATGTTTACTTTGTGACCAAGGAGCCTCAAACGTTGCCCTTTCTCATATGCTTGGAATTACAATTCAACGTCCTTATTTTGAGGTTGCTGGTGAAAGGGTGTACTTTGTTTTTGATGTGCCACACCTAACCAAAACCACGCGAAACAACCTGCAAGCACACAAGTTGTTCATAGGAGATGAGTTATTGATTGGTCTTACATCGAGGCCCTTTATAAGTCTACTCACGAGTTGCGGTTTCAAAACCGCGCCTAACTGACCGAGGCCGTCCTACCAGAAGCCTTTTTCTAACATGAAAGTAAGCAGAGCAGTACAGCTGCTAAGTGCATCTGTTAGTGTGGCAATCATGGCTCTGGTGTACGTAAAGGAGCTCCCCGCAGCAGCTATGGCTACAGCCCCATTTCTGTGAGCGTATGGGATAAAGTGTTTCGACTCACTCAATAGCTCATCTCCCAAAAAAATGCCCAAAGTGTCGTTATGCTATTAGGAGAACTGACGAGCTGGTAACTTTCTGCGAGACCAACTCGCGGGATCAATCATGGAAATTCAGTGGGAGACGCTCCACAGACTATTATTGGGTGGCAGAAAACAATCCAAGCCGTTCTTCAGTTGTGGATGATCTCTCCACAAACTACAACTTCTTCTATCTTCTAACTCGTCGGCTGCCAGCAAGGACGCTCTCGAAAATATTTTTGGGCCATATCAGACCAAATAGGGATGTAACACCAGCCTAATGTTGCGCAGTTCATTGCTGGATTAAAGCATATATGGTACAGAAGGCGTTCAAAACTCTCGGAGAAAGCCAGTGTTCAGCAAGACGACTCTGAACTGCTGCAGGGATTACCCTTTTCACAGAATAGTTCATCGTTGCTGGACAACGTTGAACATGCTGAGCCTGACTGTTTTCCCTCTGTTGACGACATCTCTATTCTAGCACAAGATATCAAATCTAACATAACTGACGACTCTGCAGCCTACTATGTTTCTGGTTTCTTGGTCAAGATGTTTCCTGGAAAAGTCCTTGCACGATTGTTCATGTGCGGAGTTGCTTAAAGACCATAACGACACATTGGCGGGACCCCACCAGTATTTTACAATGCTTAAAGCATACCATGTACCCAGTAAAGTGTTTGGGAATCTGACTGTACCATGACAAAGAGCTTTTGAATATGTTAAGCTGCTTGACACACACTTTTTAGCAATGATTGAGTCCACGGCAAACCTCCCAGGGGTCTGCAGTGTTCTGTATGCACATTTGTCACAAACAGGGAACATGGATTTTTGTTCGGTTAAATGTAAGGAGAAGTTTTTAAAGATGTTCTTTCGCGTTTGCTTGTGCTGGCACATACAATTTAGCAACCGTAACCTAGATAAGGTCGGGTACCAGTCTGTTTCTGGCACTCAGCTGGAGAACTTCAAGGGGTAGTGGTGTCTGCCATCGAGTGCTGAATGAAGGCTAAAAAGTGCCTAAAAAACATTATAATATAATCAGGTTATTAGTCAAATTGTATTGTCTTATTGTAAGGAATGTTTAACATTGTGTGCTATTGTGCGGGGATCCAGCTTGTTTCTGTTATCGGGCTGTGAAAATTTGAAAAGTTGTGCTCGACTTGTGTCATTTTATTTACCTTCATTTAAGGTACATGTCGGCTTCTCTTGTGCTAGAATCTGTTCTTTTCTGGCGCTGGGCTGGAAAGCTTAAACAAGTAGTGGTGCGTAACATCCACCATTAGTCATTTGAACTGTATGTAATATGTTGGAATGTAGCGTGTTAAGGTAGTTAGCTTGCGTAAAATATGTCCTGTTTATTCATTATTGTTTTGACACTATGTCCCTTATTATTAGGATGCAGTTTGGTTCTGCTACCTGAACCGTATGTAATACATTGGAATGTAGCGCGTTGAGATAGGTAACTTGCATAAAATATGTCCTGTTTATTCATAATATGTTTTGACACTGGCCCACGTTAATAGCATGCAGTTTGGTTCTGCTACTCTGGTCTTGAAAGCTCGCAAAAAGCAGTGGAGACTTGCGTCTCCTATGTCAGTTTATTTTATGGTGTTACAGTAGCGAATGTTCATATGTAACGTACTCAAAGGAGATTGTGTTAATGCAAGAAATGAATTGCTGCGTTTATCCCGCGTTGGCATCAGTTCCGGTTGTGGCACTCACTTTTAGAGGTTCCAAGGCAGTGGTGCAAGCAATGCATAATTATTTTCAGTTTACTTTACACTGTATGGCTTGCTTACTCCAGCATATGAAAAGGAACTCGCTACTACAGCTACTATGGCTGCGTGCACATAACTGTGGGCGTGTGGACAAATTGTTCAACTCTGTAAACAGGCAGTTGTCCTACCTTCTCCCCCTTTTTGTAGAAAAATATCTGTATGGTCAGTACGCATTCAAGAAAGGTGACTACAAACTAGAACAGTTTCTGCAGGACGTCATAACATCCAGTTTAATTCAAACAGCATGTCGTGTTAACATTTGGGTACTAAATTTATTGCGTTTAGTCTTCATGTTTGCACTGCGTTCACATTTCTTTCCCTGGCGTTTACAAACCTGTTCGTTTCCGGCACACGGGCGCAAAAGTCCAACAGCGCTTGTTGATGTGCACTTATTTTTATTCTGTGCTCAGTAATTATGTGCACAATTCGTTAAGCATAAAGTCTACATGCTACGTACGATTAAGCAATACCAGGCGCGCATTGGTCCACACCACATGGACATGCAACTTGCTTACCTTATGTAGGAGGAGGTACGGATGGTACAGCCGCTTTTGTAAGACTGTAGTGCGTAGCATTCATGAAGACATGGTGCACGAAATGATCACTGCACGCTGTAGTTGCTCAGCAATTTCATCGACTTTTTCTAGAGGTGATACAACACTGCTACATCTAAGTGATAAACTTTGGTGCAAGAGGTTGCACGATAACATTTTCTATGGGCATGTTGCCGACAAAACAGAATTGCGCACGCATGGTCATTAGCCACCGCATATGTTTAAGCAGATGTTTGCGTCTGTACATGGCACATTGCACCATGATTATAGTAGTGTTGCGTTAACTGTTTAGCTACAGTGGATCCTTGCAAGTGTCGAAGCAATGAATGCTTCAATCATTATTATTTTTTGGATCCTTGCGAGTTTCGAAGCAATGAATGCTTCAGTCGTTATTAGTATTTTTTTCACGGTTAGTTTTGCAACACTGCATTACTGCGCACTGCGTTGCCTTAAGGTACTTTGGCAAGACGTTTTTTTTTGTACTCTTGCTCACTTGCTCAACTGTGGGATCGGAGTCTCTCGTTTCACGTAAACAACCAAATAGTGCTGCGGTTATCACTAACTGTTCATTTAAATCTGCAAATGCGAGGTTTTTATGTACCTGTGCGTGCACCTCGACCTTAAACATTGCTCTTGAGGTACCTTTTCAATCGAAATGGCCAATACTGACATTTGGAACGCATTTGCATCTCAAATCCGCATGAAACCTTTGTTCACTTTATTGTTGCCAGGCATGCCCATCTTGGAGCATTATCTCCCGTGCTCATGGGGTTGGTATGACCACGTCTGTTGTAGACATGCCTCAGAGTGTTAGACATTGCCACTTTACTGTAGCTCTGTTACTCTTGCATTAGTGCGAACATAGCTTTGAGTGCCCAGTGTACAACAAAGCATTATCAAGAAGGTTTCCTGCATGAAATTAGCCTCTGGTGACCTCGACATTGTTTCTGCGTGCAATACCCACACTTTAGTTGATAGTACGTGAACATTGCCCACAAGTGTTGCGGTCAAATCCTTGCACGGTACGAGCTGCAGAGCGCTTGCATGCAGCCTATTCCAAGTGTCCTCAATGTTTGGATACACATGTACTTTTAATTACTTCTGCGTGAATGAGAGCAGGTTCAACAAAAACGGGAGCCTTTATAGATTGTGTGTTAATTGCAGATGTTTTTGTAAATGAATACAAACGTGACTACAGACACTGAAACTTTAATGGTCTAAGTGTTGGTGTAGCTGTTATGTTCAAGAATGTGTGTGCTATCCTATAGTCTGTTTTGCTGTGGTGGCTATTGTTCTGATGTTGAACGTTTTTCTGAAATGGTTGCACATCTGCAAAGACCAACAATGTTGAACGAGTGTTCCACTTTAAAGCATGTTTTCTGCAGGTGGAAATGTGTAACCTTATGTCTCCTGGCTTGTGCAAACAAAGCTTTTGCATATGTACTTTGTACTTACATTTCTTCTAAAAATGTTACCTCAACCGCCTGTGAACACACTGACGTGTGTGCTGCAATGAGTATGAGATCAGTTGTAGTGCCTTTTTATATCGGGATAAGTCTGTCGTCATGGGGCATTGTCACTGATAAATGTGACAGAAGAACCAAAACAGGGCCTACTTGCAGATAGCTAGAATGTGCAGCACTCTACTAAGAGAGACAAACAACATAACCACATGTGTACACAAGCTTTCCCAAGTCGCTTTATGTGTGTTAGGTATACATACTGTTCATTTGAGCTTGCATGCCCAGTGGAAACAGCGCAACACACAACAGCGCAAATGTTGTTGTTGCTGCACAACAGCGCAAATGTTGTGCGCGGCTCATTATTATTTTTTATGTTGGAAGGTTTGCCTTGTTCTCAAGCGCAAATATCTCTTAAGTTACTTTCATGCACCACATGTTTATGACACATAAACCAATTGTTTTTAAAACATTTTGGTACATGTACTTCTTTTCGTACCTTCTGTATTGATTGGCCTGCTTCGGATATCTTTTGTTCAGTTTGCATTGCACTGTGTGTCTTTCAAACCTTCGTATTACAAAATAAAGCATTTCTTCATTGTCTGTTCTTGTCTTGTATGCTATCCTGCTTACTCAATGGCGTGTATGCACGTGATCTGAAAAGAAAAACCAAACAAAAAACAAATCCTCGCTAAACATTGCCTCAGGGCAAATGAGCGCAATATGCGAGCGGGGGGAGACACTAGCACGCACTGCACCACGTCAGAACTTTTAAACTGCGCGCGCTGTAAACCAAAAACGGAAACTCGCTGCACCATACCTAAAAAAATTTTACGCGCACGGAACCAAAACCTAAACTCCCGAAGTATCATAAGCGACCAGTTGGTGTTCCACTGCATTTCAGGAGAGGGGGAAGCCCTCCTTGCACTCTAATTCGGCTGCATGGCTCTATGGAAGTGTCCGCTCATTACCAAGTTTCCCTTTCTCTATGGCGTTCTCTCGTATGAGGGGTAGCTAACACTACCTGTTAAAGGGACTACGTGTTAAAGGGGTTATAATGCTCTTAATCGTTAATTTGTTCTAAGCACGCACCCAACATTTCATGGACAGAGCACTACAGTGTTTTTCTAACAGAGCTCATATTGATTGGCCTGTGTAGTTGGTGCAGTTCCGAAAAGCCCTCCTCACCCACTGCTGGCGCGCGCGCACCACATCAATAATAAATAAACTAATTTTTTTTTTGCGTGACGGGGGTTCCAACCCCAGTCTTCGCGGTCCGAAAGCGAGGGCCCTGAAAGCTAGGCCACGCGCCCAAGTTTGCCCAATATGAACTGATGCATATGTATGCGCTCTGCCGACGATGCAAAAATCAATTGGGAGCACACTTTCTGTGGGCGATTCATTGCAATATTTCGTGTTGGCAGACTAAAAGCAATTTACTGGCCAACGCATAGGGTAGATATCAGGATTTGCAGATTTTAGGAATATTCGGACATGGAGAAAATTGAATTCCTAAGCTACTTTTTAATGATCGCGTGGTGTTCCTGTCATTCTCCCGCACTGCATTGCCATGCAGCCACCCATCCGTTCTTCCTTGCCTCGCATGACTATCGTGCGCGTTCAACTAATTTCACTTCATTTTGTGTGTTTGCGACTGCGCAAACGGAAGTAACAATGTGTAAAAACAAGCGCGAAATCTTGATAGTGTCAACGCTTAGTGGTGAAATGGTACACGTGCCTTTAAGAAATAAGTGGCGTGGGGGAGATTAGGCGTGTAGGAATGGTAGCGAAGCGACGAGGAACCCACTCCCTCGTCTTTGAACGCGGGATCGTGAGGGGCCCTTTAGAGAACACGTCAAAATTCCCGGAACCCTCGACTACGGCGTCCTTCAAAATCATATGGTGGCTTGGCACGTTAAACCGCAACAATTATGTTATGTTGGTTGCTGCGCGGTCTTCGTGGATTCCATAGCACATTCTGTGGAAAAGGACTCAGTGCAGTGCAAACTTCCACTGCGTAGGCGTTTCGAGCTCTTGGAGCACCCGTGGTCAGAGTGACCTTCAATACCGGGAGACTCGCCTAAGCAGAGATGCTTAGAACATGAAGCACTCGAGATTGTGCCGAACCGAGGAAGCCGTAAACGCATCGCGTGATCACGTACTGCATCAGCAGCCCTGCAATAATCAAGCAAGACTATACGATAGCGAATCGGTTATTTCATATAAAGGCGTAGCCGTTGCGCAGGTGTCATTTTACTTCGGAGACCGCAGTCGATGCAGCGACGCTCATTTCCGCGGTGCTGCAGCTTCTTGCTGTTTCTACATTCTTGCTGGGTCTACACTTCACAAAAGGCGCATGTATCGTCGCACTCACCAATGACAGCGGAATCGAAGATCTCAGAAACGATAATTATGTAGGACTACGTGCGCGAACCTAGAGTTCGTATCTAATTCGAGCTACAAGTGGTATCTTCGATCGCAGAGAGTTCGGCTGCCCTGTTGAACAACCACCACGACGTATCAGCCGGTCGTTCATGACTAGATGTAGAACAAAAATTAACATTTTTTGTAGGTGTTGGTAGCTCCATCTTCTCGCAGTAAACGAATACAACATGTGTGGAAATAGTTATTGTCTTCATTTAAATGAAGGGATACTTAACTTTATCGTTCTGGCACTCGCTTACGCTTTTCTGGTGAGAAGCTGCGGCAACATCCAGTGCAGCAATTTCAACAACGCAAGCATTTCTTTGCCTACACCATAGACAAATTGGAGGGAGAACTTGACTGGCACTTCGCGCATCCCCTCAACTAGGGTCACAACCTACGCAGCGAGAAAACCTTACCATGCGTCAGGTAAATAAATCGCTGCAAAAAGAAAAAAACAAGCTTTTCTTGAGCAGTGCTGTTAATACTGTACAGTTTGCACAACCGTAATACCACTCTGTTAGCGCACCGTGGTACGAATACCTTTCATCCTCGTCAGTTGCTCGATGGGTGCGGTTACAATGATGAGAACATGAAAGGGGTTAATGAAAACGTTTGGTAATGCATATGTTGCGTGCTTTACGGCGTTCGGTAAGCATGAAGGAACCGTCCCGCATAGTGCACACGCGCAGGAGTACTTGCGCGCACTCTATGCGAAACTTGGCGTTCTTAGGTATACGCAGCCCTTCAAAGCCCCATTGACACTGACACGGACTTTTTTCCTGGCATCTCCTCAACTGCATCTCACAAAACGGAATCACTGAAAGTGGTTCTCGAATATTGTCGACGACGCGTCTTGTGCCAGCTTGCATAAGTGCACCGTTTAGGCTTACCACTTTTTGCGAAGGTTCACGTTCGTTTACAAAATGCTCATGGCACGATTTAATCAATATTTTCCTTGTGTTATTTAATTCAACTTTTTTTTACCAACGTTAGCGAATCATTCGAAAGGCCAACCTCCAAACAAAAGAGCAGTAAGTGTATCTGAGGCTTACTCACATAGCACGAATGCAAAGCACTGCATTGCACTTCCTTTCCGGACTTCCTGCGAGAGGCACACGTTCGCCTCCTCCTGACGTGAATTTTTGTAACAGCTCGATTTTGTAACTTATTTTCTGTATGTAACATTTCCTTTTAGATGCGAAGCAGCTTTGGCTTGGGGGCTCTGCCCGGCAATGGCGTCCAAGCTCCACTGCGCATGCGCCTACCCCTCCCACTCTCCTCCTTTACGCAGATGTTCGGTCGCCTTCTCTTCTTTCCTCCCCCGCGCTGCAGCCGCGGCGCAGCCTCTCCTCCGACGTGATGCAGCCGCGCCGCAGCCAAACACAGCCTGTAACCCACTCTCTCCTCTCCCTCCCCGATTTCATGTGTATGTAAGTGCGTGCGCTCGGTCGGCTTCCGTCATTCTCGCCTCGCTCCCGTTCAGATGAGTTGTAACGTCAACGTCGGTGCCAGTTGCAGCAGCACTCCAACCGCTGCCGAGATCGAGATCGTCGCGGGGCAGCAGTGCAGGGATCGCGATGACGAACGCAAACGGCTGCGCAGTCAAGGTGATCCCGAACTCCAGGCCAGGGAAGCGCAAGAGAAGCGGCAACGTCGAGCTGCAAGCCCCGAGGTCCGCAACGGCCACGTCAAAGCCAAGCGTCAGCGTCGGAGAGCACTGACGGAAAGCAACGCCAGAACACAACGTAATGATAACACAAACACTGAATACAAACCTCACACACTAACGGAAACGCCTAATGAACGTAACGGAAACTTGGTGTGCGCCCCCAATGCTGCTTCGCATCCCCTCATGGTTTCCTCGAGTGGGAGATGGTGTAATTTTTTATTGTTTCCCGCGTGACCGTCGTTGTTGCCGAGAGCAACAGAATAGTTGCTCTAGGAAACACTTCTGATAGGCGAAGAGCACCAACATTTTTACAAATAGCGCGAACCACCTCATGCCTTTATTAGGATCTGAGTTCTTTGATTTCAATGAGTGCAACGTTTCATCTTCCATTTATTACCGTATCATCTTTCTCTATACATGCATGCGGGTCCACTCTCGCACACCATTTTAACGCGATAGCGTTAGAGAGCTCGTGTCGCAGAAATTCCGTCGTCGGCGTCGGCACCGTTGGTTGTGAGCGAAAAATCGACCGTGAGCGAAAAATCAAGAAAAAAGCAAATAAAATAAAGAATAAAAATTTCGGTCCCATTGAGGATCGAACCCGGGCCGTTTGCGTGGCAAGCAGGTATCCTACCACAAAGCCATGATGTTACTTGCAGCTGCTTCGAAAAAAAAAAACACTACATAAATGTCATGTAGTGGAAGGAGTCTCCTTAACGCATTTTGTTCGACAGGTGCCACGACGAAAACCAGCCCATTCGGCGATTTTTAGGCGCATTTGGGAGGCCATCAAACTATGTCGAAAAAGGCGGAGATAGTGCAGCCATCGCCGCTAAAAACACACACGAACTTTCAAACAGCTCTAAAAATGGACAATTATGTCCATCTAGCGGAAAACATATCAAGAAGCAAACAGCAAACGCTAGATAATGTGCTGCCATCTGTGAGGCATTGTGAGACTCTTCATGACCTCCGAGATGGCGAGCGCGCGGCGTGTATCTTGGAGGCCATGCGACTCTTGCTTTAGATCAAAAACCTGTCTCTGTGTGCGTGTGTGTGTAACAATACAAATTAATAAGTATGCACTTAGTGGTTGAAGTGCGCACTGGGGGCCGGATTTCGCTATTGCGTTCAACTCTTAAAGGCGAAGCTTAAGGGTCCCCCAATTTTTTTGCCAATAACTTCCAACCGTAGCAAGTATGGCGTCTCATTGGAAGGCAACTCATAATCTTTTGTACAAGCGAAAAGTTACACTTGCGAAAATTTTAGCCGTTGTCATTAGGCTTTAATTAGACATTGACGTCTGATATTCAAATTGCTATATTAAAGTTTAGTGCTTGGGTATTTATCTCGAGCCATGGCATCGTAAAATGACCTATATGAGAAGGTTAGAGTACTATGTTAACGCCAAGTGAAAGAGAAAATTTGTGCAACTGGTATTACTAAAACGGAGGAGCTTAATCTGGAAATGCTGGTTTATTGGCTCCGTTTGCAACGATAAGAACTCATCGTCGCTCATTTGAACGCGAAGAATATTCGGGACAGCCTTTACCTCTCTTATAGTTGAGTGTGTAATGCTCTGAATCGTTCCCAATTTGTTTAAAGATACCAAAATTGTAAACCTATCTTTTTGTGACAACGCCTCATTGCATGTTTTGATTTATGTCCATATAACTGAAGTCTCTTTTCTTATTATCGTAAACGTATGTCTACGAAGCATATATTGTATTTAATTGCTATTGTTGTAATAATATTTTTTGCTAAACACAAAATCTGAATCCTGCTCTTCTATATTAGGTAGTAGTGTGAATCGTTCGCGAGTTTTTATGTCTAAATTTGAGAGAATTGCTTAAAAATGCTCGGGCTTTTTGACAGCAAACCTGTTGATAGTCGACCCTTCGCTGGCGCATGTGGTGTAACGCTGCTCACATGGCCTTGCGTGTGTCTACGGTGAGGCTCGCAATAAAAGAGGGAGGGCTGCGCCGTGCTGAGAGAGACCTGGTGGACATGGGTGTAGGTAGTAATTTGATAGAGGGGGCGACATTAAGGCTAGGTGAAAAAGGGGGACCAATAGGAGGCGCGCCAAAAGGAGCGAGGTTGTTGCTCGGTGGAAAGCTCATCAGAACCACGCTGTAAGGTATTGTAACGTGGTCGTGACGGCGAAGGAGGAATCAGCTGGGTTGGAAAAACGAAACCGCAGGAAATAAAAAGTGGAAGATACACGACGATGTACACTGATAGCGGCCGTTCACAGCAGTCGTCCATCGGTAATCTCATCAGCGGTGAGGCGCGTCGGCATTTGTACAAGTGGCATCGCAGATTCCGGCCTTGTCATTGATGACCACGTTAGTTCTAGAATAAACTCTACTGTGCGCGTTGCGTGTTCGAGCTCATCTTATCAAACCAAAATTATCGGGAATGTGCGACATTTCTGCGCGGCGCGCGTAAGTGAGCGGTTGTACGTGTGACGGGTTGGTCGCATGAAAATAGAACAGAAATCGCGCGTGGTAATATATGCTCTACTGGTGGGGACACTCCTGAGGCGGGATCCACAATGAAGTAACAACCCACGCGCCCGTCGGTGCGTAGACGGCAGCGTTTATCCATGGTCGGGACGACGCAACATCAAAACAAAAAGGTGTCGGCGTAGCAACCGGCCTTTCGCGGGAGATCCTAATAATAGGCAGTTTGAGAATTAGGGATCCAAGACGCTGGGGCCCACCAGCTGCGTTGGGTAGGCCACTTTTGCGTTCGGGGAGATCAGCAGAGTTTGAGAACTCGGCCAATGCAGGCTGCGTTGGGCGAAACACACAGAGCGCCACAAGTGGCAAAATTAAAATTAAGCGAGACGCGGACCACACCAACGTTTTTAGAACCAGTGCAGTTTCGCAGCTCCGCACGCGAGGCGGCACATGCGGCTGACGCGTGAACTTACGGCGCTGCTGTTCCATTTTGCATCACTTGCTGTATCCCGCGGGATCGGATACGGCAGCGCACCGTTGCTCTGAATGGGGCGCTGCCGATGCTAATCACGGAGGCGACGCACATGCCGCAGCGAGCTAAAGGCTGGTTCACACCGGCGACTAGCAACGGTCGCGCGACTAAGTTAGTCGCAAAGCGACTGGTCGCAAACGGTCGCAAATGGCCGTTTTGGTCGCAAAGCGACTGCTTTGGCTCAGTCGCTCGCTGCTCGATTTTTCAGTCGCGCGACTGCAGTCGCAGAACGGCTAGAACCAATCAGCGAAGCCCAGAAGTGACGTCAGCATTTCTTTACATCCGGGCTCATTGCTTTTTTTTAGTTTTTATTGCGCTGGCCCGCTGCCGCCAGATACAAACGAGTGCGTTCCTCTGTGCCACCATGGCCACCGCGGAGTACTCTGCCTAACATTTGATAAACGCGATCAAAATGTACCCCTTTATATACGAC
Organism: Rhipicephalus sanguineus; assembly: GCF_013339695.2. Taxonomy (NCBI): domain Eukaryota; kingdom Metazoa; phylum Arthropoda; class Arachnida; order Ixodida; family Ixodidae; genus Rhipicephalus; species Rhipicephalus sanguineus. Next base: position 105,269,855 of record NC_051185.1, on the reverse strand, counting down.
AAGCGGCACCCGTGCTTCAAAGACCGCACGAAGGACCAAGCATGGGCCGAGATCGGAAAGATGTTCGGCATGTCGCGTAAGTACCAAAATTTCGTGTTTGAATTGATAGACAAACAAAAACGGTTGGTGTAGTCCGTGGCTGGTGTTTCAAGTAATAGAGAGAAAAGAGAGCAAGATCGGTATTGTGCTGCTAAGCGACATGGTTAGTTTGCAAATTGGATTTTTAACGGTGTGTTGATTGTGATGAATGCGATCGCGGTCGTTGTGCACGTTCATTCTCGCGACTTCTGTGTGCCCGCTACATCGAAACCTACGTGGCAGCACATTGCATGGTTGATGTGAAAGTACGGAAGCACAGTATTTTTAAGAATACAAAAGTTAGTAACAACAGATGCGCAGACGTACTACGTGAGCTTCGTTATGTCGCCTTGCATATTGTTGGCGTACTGAAACGGCGCCGTGAAAACCGTCGCTGTCGTGAAAATGCAGCATGCTAAAGATTTTATTGTATGCTACATAGCGTCTTCACAAACGTTCCGACGTATGAAATGTTGCTCGCGGTTCCTCATTTACCTCGCGCATCTTTCCTGCTGTGATTTTGCGTTCTCATCTAGCCAAGGCAATGTGTGCTTTTGCGGGAGTGTAGCCTTGGCAATGCGTAATATCAAGTGGTCGTCGACGGCGTGTCGAGTCTGTTGTTTCAGTGGGTGGAGGGGGGGGGGGGGAAGGGAGGAGGGTACGCTTAGCCCGTGCTAGCATATTCTGGCTACCCACTTGCACGTGTACATTTTTAGAAGAGAATGCAATTGTAGCTGCTGTTTTGTGCGGAGCTTGTGTACAATGTGCCTCTCATATTTCCGTGAGCACTCCATGGAAGTGCGTGTAATTAAGACATGCAAAACATGTTTATTAGCACTTGCAAGGTGTCAGGATTTGTGAGTCGGGCAGGCTCTTGAGGCCAAGGCGTGTGCAATCGGAAAAAAAAATTATGGCAGTATTGCACTGGTCGTGCCAAGGCTGAAGGGGAAGCGCAGCTGTGGGAAGGGCCCCTGTTTCTCATCATTTTTCCCCTTTCTTCTGAATATTCTATCTGTATACTTCTTTCTCTCTCTGGATCCTTGCATTTTTATTCCTCTTTCTTCCCTGTGATTCTTTCACTCTGTGCTTCTTTCTCTCTCGTTTTTGGTTTTTTCTTTTTATGATCTTACTGTGCTTTTTAAAATCAATTTCTCGTGTCTGTATTTATGTTTTTCTATCTTTTCATGTTTGTGTTCCCTTTGTTTCTCTCAAAATTTCTCATCTTGCTCTCTTTCTCTATCTTTACATTTTTTCTTTCTTTTCCTCTTTTTTACACATTCTTTTTTGTTTGACGACACACGCTCGCTCCTGCTGTACAGGGTAGTGGGGCTTGCGCAGTACCTGCGACACATACCCACCTGAGGAGTTTTGCACAATGGAGAACAAGTTAGTGATTGCTTAAACAGCTTCACTGTGAAGATAATGAAGGGATTACGTGCCGGTTCATGAAGATGAGTTTTTTTACGACAGAACACTAGTTGCCGAGAGCATAAACAGCCTCTCCGTTAGAACAGCCTGGCAGACACCCTTAACACCAAGAACACTGTACATCACGTATCTCTCAGTGTACTTCATTGCATCAGCCGTGATGGTATGTAGATTTAGGTGCACGGTAAAGAACCCTAGGTGGGTGAAATTTATCGAGCTTTCCACTGCGGCGTCTCTCAATCATGTCGTGTTTTTGGGATGTTAAACGCCAACCATTACTATTAGTTGAGATGACATGTGGTTGATTTGCATGCCCAATATTCAGATTTCCAGGGTGCTGCAACTGAAGCCACATCTCTTAAATGTTCTGGTCAAAAAATAGTTCATAACTCTGCAGTGATACTGTCGAAAATTCCAACAGTGAGAGAGTGTGCACAAGGCATCATTGTAGCACGTGCTTTATTTTCAGGCATTCTCGTTGAGAAACGGTTCAAGAATCTGCGAGACATCTTTAAAAGAAAACAGCAGGAGGTACGTGACAAACAGCGAAGCGGAGCCGGAGCAGCCGACATTCCTACCATAAAATGGCCCCATTTTGAAGCCATGCTCGAACTCACCGAAGTTGAGTCTGAGCCTGTGGTGTAAGTTTCAATGTTTCTTGACAATCAAGTACTGTAAGGCTAAATGTACCTTTTCATGTGACTGAATGAATACACAAATACACACACACATATAAATGCACATAAATACACTGGTCGCAAGAACTCATTCACAGTGGACATGCATGTGATCATGAATGTGGCGACAACATAGTATTTTGATGCAGAACAATTGGGGGTACAGCACCAAAGTGTTAACTCTGTGCATCATTCTTTCAGGGTACTGTGCAACATGAGTGAGACTGACCAAAGGTAATGAACATAGCTCACCCTTCATTGAACAGAGGACTTGCATGTTTCAATTTCCGCAACACAATGCAGAAAATAACGCAAAATACACAACGCATGAAAATAACGCAAAAACATAGCACAACGTACAAGTGGCAGGTGGACAACTTCACAAAATAGGGCTTACGCGTGCGACTGCTGAAGAGAGCACTGCATGTATTTCTGTGCTTGCCATAGGTCTTAGTAACCCAATGAGGGAAAGCTTAGTGCAAAATCTAAAAAGCTGGAGGGGAGATGGCAGGTTTACCTTCAATGTGTCCATGAGGCCGTTCATAGCAAGGCATTGCACATATACATTACAAAGAATGCAGCATAAGTGCACTTACATTGAAGCAAAACAGTAAAAGTATTCGAAAATGTATGCACAAGCACTGAGAGACTTACGCAGTGCATCTTTTCTTGCAGCAGACACATCACTGCAGATGAAGGTAACGAGAGGTGAGCATGTACAAAAATTTATGGCACAATGAGCATGCACCTGTCCTGGCAGTTAAGCACGCATGGCCTTGGACTTCTAAGTGTGCACTTTCCATTTTGTGGTGGTTTTATAGTGTAAAATTATCACAAACATAAGCATGGTTTAAAGGTGTTTTGCAATCCGTTAGCTCGCCTCAGCCACTGCATTTTCAAAAGAAATCCAGCGCTAAACATTGCACAGAAGTACACAGGAAGACATGACGGGACAGGTGCTGCGTTTGTGTGAATCTGGTTATTGGTCAACGCTAGATATTTTTGAAAAAGAAAAAATATGCATTAGCAACTAGGCCCCAACACGCGTTTCTCAAGTGAACCATGCATTTTCTGCACACATAGGAAACACATGCACGTCATTGTGTTCTTAACAAGTGTCCAGTTATAAACCAGTGCAGGCCCAAGTTGGTTGCATTACAAGCGAGGCAAATAATCTTATAGCATTAATGCATCTGTACCAGTGAAATGATGCTCACTAAGACACGCAGCATGTATTCAAGAAGCGTAACTGACACCACACACAGTTTTTGATCAGACCCAACGTTTATACAGCCATTTCAGAATGACTGCATAAATTTGATGCATGCAGCCAGTGAGATCTCTGTTGCAGATGTTCACATTTAAGTCCATACATAGTGTATGATGACCAACATAATAAAAACATCGAACTTGTGCTTCTGCACATCATTCATACAGTCCTGTTATGAAAAGAAGTAAAGCAAAAGACTTGGTGTAATGGTAATAACCCCTTGAGTGCACTCGTGTTTGCAGCTGCACGTAACACACACCTGATGCAAAGAATGCTAACAGTGCATGTACCACTAGCGTTGTCAAATACATGGAAAAGAGTTGTCATCACTGCAGTTTAGCGCCAGGGCCAAGTCATGCAGTGGACCCCGAAACCTCCGAGGACACGACTGAGGAGACCGTTGTGGACCCCTGCAGCAATGAGTAAAGAAATCTGTGAATTCTACTAGTTATTCACAAACACAGCCCATTTCAAGTCATCCTATTACGTCTGATTAACACATTTCGTAACTTCCTTGATGTGCTTGTATATTTGGAAAATATGCCTGTTGTTTCTGCAACAGATTCTGCTCCATGCATTGTAATGCTGCGTAAGTTTATTGTAAAAGTGGTTTCTGTTGCAGTGACATAAGTCGCAACCACCTCAGCAGAACAGCCACCCTTGAAGCGGTGTGTAAGCAATGTGTTTTACGTTCTCCTGGCGCGAGATCCCAATTAAAATTCCTCTGAAAAGGCTCCGTTTCTGCACATTTCAGCAGTATGTATAATTCACTGCAGGTCACGAACGTCAGGCGGCAGAGGGGCTGTGAGGGTGCTCGGTGAGATATTCCATAAGTTACTGAGGATAACTTGCAGAAATTTTTCTTACAACCCAACATATCCTACAAAACACAATGCTTTATCGAGTAATAGTGCAACTGCAGCATTCATACGAATGAATCACAGATCACACTTCCTGTACAGCACTGCAGGAGAGAGCACAAGCCAGGAGGCTGTTGCACAGGCGTGCATGGAGCACCTAGAACACACCAGGGAGAACAGGGGTGTCATCAAAAAAGATAGTACAGGTTTTTTTGCACTACGTACCGATGCCCGCCTCAGAGAGCTACCAGTGCAGGTTGCGCAAGACATCATGCATGCAGTTGAAGTGATGCTGTACGAGGCAGAAGTCAGTTTGCGTTGAAGCAATGTAGAAACTTGAAGGGCTCATATAACACCTACTTTATTTCGTGTACAGGGGAAGCTGTAGTTTTGCTTGAAATTCAATCCACTACTCCCGTTTCTTGTTACGTTTAACACAAGTATGACACGTACAAACTTTTTTGCACGCACGAACTTTTTAAGTAAATCCCCCTCTTAAGTTACCTACAGACATCGCTTCCTCTCTAAGAAGATTTCTTAATAATAATATCTGGGGTTTCAACGTCCCAAAACCATGATATGATTATGAGAGACGCTCTAGATGATTTCTGAATGAAGCTCAAAGGTTATTCCATGTAAATGAATTATGCGTCTGTGCATCCATTCGTTGTACACAGTAAAGTTTACATGTATGTTAACAATTAGTTCCGAAGAGTTTTTCTTCTTGCTTTTCTTTTTTTTACTTTTTTCTTTTTTGTGGTGCTTTGCTTTCATTTATTCGCGCCGTATTAGCTGGAGCACGATTGTACTATTATGAAATTGTATGTGCATATGGAGATGTATGTATGTATATGCGTATGGGTATATATACGTTTGTATTATTCGTATTACTTCTTGTTCCGACTAAATATGTGCTCTGTTGCTGAGCTACCAGTTTGCATACATGTATTACATTTTCTTTTTTTGTTATTGTGTTCTGGTCTTACCTGTTCGAATGTGTGCTCTGTAACTGAAAACGATTCATTGTAACTCCCCTATGTAATACCTGCTTAGGCCTTAGGGTACTTGAATAAAAAAAAATGCAACAACGCTTGTAAGCACAATTATCATTAATAATCTGAAACATATGCTTACACAGTAGATTCTCATTAAACGGAAATATCATAAACAAATCGCTGCTTAAATGAACAACTGTCTTTTGACCGATTGGTATTACAATCGAATTCTGCACCCCCGTACATTTCTCAGTGGACAAAACTCCTGTTAAACGGATCACATTTTCCTGGTCCCTTCAGGTTTCGTTTAATAAGAGTCTACTGTATTTGCAGATGAGAGTAGTGATTTCTAAGTCAAAGGTTGTATACGTCATCCATAATTTCGTACATGAAATGTACGTAAACTAAGAACGTGGAAGGTGGTGACACTGCTAATAGTAGCAATGCACACAAAAGATCTCCGATGGTTAGTGAGAGCGACAGAATGTATACCAAAGTGTAGGAAACAATAAAGAGGAGTGCAGAATAGTTTATGGGGGTAATCAAGCTGACATATTTGCAAGCATTAAATGTAATGAGCTCACTCAATTCAGGGTAAATTGCAGATCACTGGGAGAGGCCTTTGCCCTGCAGTGGACAATGATGACGACTATCGCAATACCCTATAAACAGTGAAGTAATTTGTGCAATGTGGAAGGCACCATTTTTGCCACTTTGTATTGCGTTAATTTGTGAAGCTTCGGACGTGTGAGAGAATTTTTCTGGTGTACCAGTGCGTCAAGATGAACATAAAAAAAACAATGGTGGTTTTTCTCTTTTAGTGTTGCGAAACTTGCATAAAGTTGGGGCTGTTAGTGAAACTTTTACCTGTAATTACAGTGCGATACATATTCATGAGTCAAGTGCAAGAATGTTCGTACGTGTGGGATCAGCTGACTATAAAGTAGAGGTGCAGTAAGTGCACTTGACATGTTTATAAGCAGGAAAGTGGCATGCATGTTACTAAGAGAAGAGTTCTTTGAAGATTTGTGCCCACGTTCTTACAATTTTAAGACAAGCTTGTCTACTGCTCAATGCGAAGGCAACTTTTAGGTTACAAAAAGAAACGTTCATTATGAATGTTCATAGGCCAGTTAGTGTAACCATATCTAGCATTGTTTGCATATCTAGCATTGTGAACCATATCTAGCATTGTGAGCAGCATTGCTTTTAAATGCCATCGAGTTGGAGTGCACTCCTGGTGGTGGTATGATTTGTAAATGTCACTGGACACATTCCTTGCAAGCACCATAATGTCATTAGGACATATCACAATAACATCCATGCATGTTGCACATGGGTGGCATAATTGTTCTTTTGTTGTCCACTTTGTCTCCACTACATTTAATTGACCTGTTAGCCATCATGATGTCATCATAAGAAATCTAAGTTACAAGGTTTGTTCCAAACCAAGGTTCACAATCGATTTTATATGCGTCAAGTAGATTGAGGGATTCGCTTCAAACTATATGCATTTGCATATGATGACGCTGTGACGTTTGACGGAATTCATCTGAACAAGTGGCAAAAGACGGCCCAGTTCACACATGCCTCAAAGAAGGCATTGACAGCTCAAACATGGGACGAGGAGAAGAAAGGTGGCTTGCCCTCGTGCTTTCTTTGTCCTGTGCTTGCACGTTTAATCCTACTTAATTTCTTTAAGGCATTTCTGGATAACTGAAGAGATAAAGATGCAATAAGTCACATGTGTGTATTTAAAATGAATCATGTATGTGTTTTATGCATATATTTGTAGATGAATAGTTTTTGTTGCAAGATTAATCTGTTGTTGCACTGGTGTGACTTTTCTCTTGTTGTTATGTGGTTTGCTCAAAAAGAGGCCATGTACGAGAAGTTCTATAGGAATAAAATGCATTTACAACACACCTTGAACTTGTATACTTCAAGAGCTGTTCACCACTTTGTCTTGCCAGGGACTTGACCGTCATGACGAACTGTGACGAAGTGTGCGCCAGTTTGTCTCGCACTTGCTTCGCATAGCTGCAAGGCATAATGGCCTCATTTAATGCAGCAGGATCATGATGGAGGCACACACTGCAAGAGAAGCAACGCTAACCTTCCAAACCCAAACAATGTTGGAGTTTAGTCCTAACCAGACACTATACTGCCAAAGTCTGCTAGCTTTTTGTAATAATGAGCGTTACCTTTCTTGTGCGTTTTTCTACGGTATCTTCACAGTTTGTGGTGAATGCATTTTTGCTGATTAGCACAACTTTCGAAATGTCAACTTCTATTTATGTCAAAGCTCGGCAGCTGTTCCCTTTCAAACAAAGCCACTGTTGTACACTTTTCAGAGCACTGTTACCCTATACATTGTTTCTCATTTTACTAGATGTTCACTGCTCAGCAACGGATAGAATAGAGAAGAAATGAAATGCCTTCACTACAATACGTCCACTTTGGTACCCCACATATTGGGCGAGAAAGAAGGATTGCAAAAAGGATGTGGTTTCAGCAATGACATGAGAAACTCCATGCAAACAAGGAATTGCTTTGTTACACATCCAACGTTACAAGGAGTGTAGATACAACGAACATCATTTTCTTTAGCCATTGTGTGTACATTTCACTAAATTCCTTCAGTGCATACATTTAATAGTAATGCAGACATTCATTACACTGACATGCAACCATAGGCATGCACAAGTGGGGGGCATGGGAGGCGCCTTCTCCCACTAATCATCTCAGGGGACGACAAGTCTGCCCAAACCTTCACTCAGTCGTACCTGTGTCATCATTAAAAATAAAGGTTATGGCCAAGGCTGTTTTTGCTGCTAATAGTGGTCGAGGACCACTGATGTTGCATTCCAAGAGTTGTTTGCTTCCTATTTTTACCCCCCGGAAGCTGGGGCCCACAGGCAGGATGTTGTGGAAGCACGTCATTGCTACATTTCATTTTTGTATCCGCAGTCGTGGGGTGGTAGTGCGGTGATACCTGCGCCCCCAAATGGGGGGGAACATGGCGCATGGCTGTGCATGCTATTTCAGAACGAAGTTGTGGTCTACGTTCTCCCATTGTTTCTTTGGTAACACTTTTCATCTAAAAAAGATAGCAGGGGAATCTTAGGGCTCGTTTTCTTTGTTAGACACAGCACTAATTAGATCTGACAACACAAGAAAGCTAAGGAAAGTATACAGGATGTTGTTGTAGTAATTACGATGTAAATGTGAAGCAAGCAAAGTAGACGTAAGCGTAACTTGCCGCTGGCAGGGACCAAACCTGTGCCCATAAATGTCCTTTAAAGTATGCTGTGGGTAACTGCTACTGTAGCTCAGTTGTAGAACATAGGATGCGACATTGGAACCCGTAGGTTCACCCTGCAGAGGCCAGTTATTTTTTCACCAATGTACTTTCTTCAACCATTGTACATTGTCTACCGACATCCCCTACGCTTTCCTTCGCTTT
>NC_051185.1:105109470-105260981 GCF_013339695.2 Rhipicephalus sanguineus | reverse complement strand
AGAGTGCGATTGCGGAGGGAAAAAGAAAAACTACATACACACAAAAAGAAAAAAAAACAATCACAGAAAGGGCACTCAACACAGTCGTTAGAGACATTAGAGGGGCTGCCACAGTCCTTCATCATGATCAGAAAGCCGCCGAATGGTAGTCGAGGCTTCTCAGAACACACGAGCCAATAGTCATAGCACCGCACGAGGCCTGAAATTTACAATTATTTCTCAAAGTCAGCTAGAAATCGTTCTCTTTTCTCTCGACAAATGATGCCATAAACCCGAATGACCGCGCTATAAACCCAGAGCCACGGTCATTGGCTGATTCGAGCATCGTGCACTGCATGGTCACCGCACTTCACAGATTCTAAAAGTTTTTACGCCAGTCGATTCCTGCGGCAATAAGCTCTTTTAGTGAAGCCAATCAGCTATTACTGGGAAACGTCTTTCAGGGCCCCTTTAAGCCCAGCGATGGCGTAGAATTCTTTCTTCCGACGTAAGTCCATCGTACAACTTTTTAAGCGTTTTGCAATGGGCTCTGTGAACTATACTGCTGGCAACGGCATAAGATAAGTCAAGATCTTTTATCATTGACAAGCTGGACAAATACAGCGTAGGCGAGCAGAAGCATTCAACTTATGCATTGGTAAAGCCAGAGCTGTATTTCCCCTTGGTAAATGTATTGATTCAGTCAACCGCAGCCGAAATGGTGATTGATTTCCGCCTTTTAGGATAAGTGACATGTGTACGAAGATGAAAATTTAGAAATATTTACATTATTCGGAATCTAATAAGACACTCTGCTAAAAGAGTAAATGTTTAGCCGGAAAGGTTATCCCTCTATTATCGGTATGGCGTTTTAGACAAATAGCAACGGTGTACTTAGGGAAAACCCGCATGATTGAACTGAGAAACTACGACGGTAGAAGCGAATAAGGATTTAGTATGGCGCTTTTGTTGAGCGGCTCCAAGCGCAGTTCGTGCCATGCCCAAGTGGTGCTAAGTCTATTATTATAGTAAAAAAGTCACAGTTTCGCCGCAAGGGCGAAGCAATGAATGCGATAGCAAGAAAATTACACCATTTCCCGCTAAAGGGGAGCATGAGGCGATGCGAAGCCGGGGCACTTGCACAATCGCGTTCCGTTGGCGTTCTTTGGGCATGCTACCGACCTGGCGTCGTGGAAACCGAAGAGGAACGCTACGCGCGTCTTGACTTCCCTCTAGCCTGGCCGTTAATTCTCACAGGGCGAGCGGGGAACGCAGTCGGCAGGCATGCGAGAGGGGGGCAGCGTAGGAGAGGAGAGAGAGGGGAAGGAACGGGCATGCGCTGGTGCTCATCGCGGCGTTGCGCAGGAGAGAATTTCGGTATGTCTAGCCCGCGTTTCAGAGGAAGAGTGGACAGCGGGAGGGGAGAGGGAAAGTGGAGAGGGGGATAGGGGGAGGGGAGAGGGAAAGTGGTGAGGGGAGGGGAATGGGGAGAGGGGATGTGGAGATATACATACTTATACATATACGATGCATGACAGGCGACGGCAAAATTTAGCCGAGACTGTCCATATAATTGCTATCGCAATAAAAACATGGTCATACAAGTCATCATCTCATTTTAAACAACGGCTGAGCTGCTGTGCGCTCAGTAGCCAAGGGCCGTTGAACATTCTATGTATAAGGACAGCTGCAAACAGCTCTCGCCGAGTTGTAGAGTGCATAGTACAAAACAAATGCAAAACTTGGCATGCCACTGCAGGATATGACTGTCAAGCACGCCATGTTCGGGAAATGTCATGGCGCATTCGAAATTTGACCTTTGAATGACCAAGGCCGACATTGACCATTGACAAATTTAGCCCTTTGAAAGTGCGGCTATAATTTTGACACGATGACATACAAACCGTTCTGTGTAAAGCACAAAGAAATAGTACAAAAAGAAATTTCATCAATCCAGCCAGTGCTTCAGTCAATCAAGAGTGCAACACATTGTGCACTGATGCATGAGAGGGTTTTCAAAGTGGGAAAACATTGTCCCACTGAGTCATATGAAGGCAGCTTCTGCTATCGCATTGCAGGATATTGGGATGAAACGGCCGAAACATATGGTGCAGAGGTACAGTTCACAAACTTTACTGATAAATCTTACGCACACCTCATTTCCAGCAATATAACATCCCCTGCCCTGTAGCTCTTTGAGCTTTCATATGGTTGCGGTCTGCTCCTGTAAAGCTTACTTCAGCGCATACACATACTGTTTTTTGTCCATTTCTTGTGCTTTCTTTCGCTGCCGAAATGATCGAGCATGGCTGTTGTCCCTAAATAACTGCCTATTTTTCAAGAGTAATGTGATATCAAGAAAAATATTCCTACGACTATTCCCCCAATCAGGCATTGCAAAGAATTGGCAGTGGACCTTTCAGTGAACAGCAGCGCCCTTCTAGCCCCTGGTGGGCGCGCAGATGAGCGAGCCACCCTCCGTCCAACCGTGTGCCGCGTAATTGTGTGCGTGTGCACGCGCGTTGGGAAATCTAACTGTGCCGCGTGACACTGCAGGCTTGTCGTAGTGACACAATTCCGTCAAGACGGGAGCGGCGACGAGCTCTTGTTCCAGGTTGTGATAACAACTTGAAGCATGCACATATTTCCCCACTAGCTCCATATAAGGAGAAGATGAAGAGGCAGGGGGGCGGCGAATGAACAGAAGAGCGAGGAGAATGGTTTACTTGGGAAACTCTCTGCGCACGATACCTTGTCGGCTTTCAAAATTGCGTTGTCTGAAATGGTGTGTTTATACATGCCTAATTTTGTGGTTGTAACAGTGGCCTAGTAGAATGACGACGGAAAATCTCTCAACTGCTTTCTCCAGGCATATTTGGGAGCTTTCAAACAACGAGTGGTGCACTTGCCGGTATCACACCGCAAAATAATGAAATGTATCGTGAAAAAATCAAGATTCGCTAAGCTATACTCTGTATTCGGTGTGAAATTTAAGCATATGTATAAACGAGAGTAAAAGGCGAAACGCGGAGAAAACGCGCGAAACATACACTCTAGAAAGTTCTTTTAGAGCTCCCCAAGCGGCTCGATGAAGCACGCACACACTTCGTGCCACTTCTTCAATAAAAACGAGAAGAGGGTACGGCGGATAAAACCGGAAATAATAGGAAGGCCGGTTTACTTTTAGCAAACCCTCGGCGCACAATACTTCCTTCGTTTGAAAGCTCGCTAGCCTGATAGCATGTTGGTTGTACCACCTTGGCTTCGTGTGCAGAACACTGGCCTCACCGAATCGCGGCGCAAAATTTCTCAACAGCTTTGTCCAGGGAGCCTTTGAAGAAAGCTGTTACGGCGCTTTCCAAGATGTGACATCGGCGACAAGTTCACACGGTCCTTTATGCATGGCCTAAGGCGACTGGAAGGGGAAACCATCTTCTTCCGTTTTTCTCTTATTTTCTCTTAGTCCTCGCCCCCTTGCAAGCTTGCGACACCAGTGGCGTAGCCAGGGGGCGGCAGACCCAAGGAAGTCTATAACGGGCTCTAGAAAGACCGCTCTTCCTGGTTTCGCTGTGAGTGTGCGGCGTGGTCCGTGCAGGCCTGGCGATGTTTTCCATCGATTCCGTGATCGACCTGACTTTCATCATGGTACGATGTCGTGTGATGACGTCATCATGCCACATCATCGGCTGACGTCATAATAATGTCGCACTAACGTCACAAGTGCTGGCGATCTGTGACGTCATTGATGGCGCCATATTACATTCATGTCATGCCACTTCCGGCATGATTACTGCGAAGACACACTAGTTTTAGGGTATTCGCATGATTTTCAGCGACTTTTATTTGACTACACAGATTTATTTTCATCATACCAGTCCATGCCGATACCGCTGACAAAGCCTCGCGATGAACCTTCAGGTCTCGCAAAATTTCGAAGCGTTCTTTACTCATGAGCCATATAAGGCGTTCGCCTTAATAATTTCGCGGTGTGTGGTGAAATAAACGAAATGGTCGATGAGGTATGCTTTCAACTTGGTGTTAAGTATAGCTATAAATGAGAGTGAGAATCGAAAGGCGGACATGACGCGTGAGTATACAACCTTGAAGTTTCTTCAATAATATCCCGCGAGTGTTCCGTGCGAGACATGGTAGTTCCTAATATCGGGGACGAGTAAGTCTGGAAGGAGGTGCCCGGAAATCGTTGTCAAAACTACCACACCGACGACCGAAATTCAAGCTCTGCTTTCAGTGGCCGCTCGTTCATACCACGCAACCGAGAAAACGAGGATCAATAAGTTGATTGCCGCATTTTCGTCTGCGGAGGAAAGGCGCGAGCATATAGGTTAACTTGATTTGACGCGTTTCATCCAACAGGAGGCCGTGGCCGAGATATCTCGCACGGAGGAGACATGTACACATGGGCATGAAGTCAAGTATAACCGAGCGTAGAGCATTCCATGCAGTGACTTACGAAAGTGAGAGTGCAAAGTACGCACCGATAAAACAGGTGGTGAACCCTCTCTGCTTTTATCTTGCGGTACAAAGCAGAACAATAGTCGAACGTCACGACTACCATGCAAATTTAGACTGGGCGTGTGCTATAGAAAAAAATTGGGGGACCCTTGAAACTTCGCCTTAGTAACGGAGTGAACGCGATAGGGAAATCCGGCCCGCTACGTGCGCACTATTCATCCACTAAGTGCATACTTATTAAGTGTATGTTACACACACGCGCACACAGACACATACAGGCGCGCGCGCGCGATGTATGTATAGTAATGGTACAGGTTTTCAATCTAAAACACTTTCTTGTGCAAGAGTCGAGACACATTTCTCACAATGTCTCACAGATGGCAGCACATTATTTAGCGTTTGCTGTTTGCTTGATCAAGGCCTCCGCTAGAAAGCAGGCGTTGCCTTGATATGTTTTCCGCTGGATGGACATAGTTGTCCATTTTTAGAGCTGTTTGAAAGTTCGTGTGAGCTTTTAGCGGCGATGGCTGCACTATCCCGGCCTTTTTCGAAGCATGGCTTCGCGCAAAAAACGTAGTTTGATGGCCTCGTCATTGCGCCTACAAATCGCCGAATGGGGTCATTTTCGTCGTGACACCTGCCGAACAAAATGCCTTAAGGGGACTCTTTCCACTACATGGCATTTATGTGGTGTTTTTTTCCGAAGCAGCTGGAAGTAACATCGTTGCTTTGTGGTAGGACATCTGCTTCCCACGCAAACGGCCCCTGTTCGATCCTCAATGAGACCGAAGATTTTTATTGTTTATTTTACTTGCATCTTTCTCTATTTTTCGCTCACGTACGATTTTTCGCTCACAAGCGTCGGTAGCGACGCCGACACCGGAATATCTGCGACACGAGCCCTCTAACGCTATCGCGTTAAAATGGCAACACTACAGAGCTGTGTACGGTTAGGAGGACCGTCCATGCGTGAATCTTTTCCATTATACATAGCTGTTCGTTCAGGTTACGAGCCCGCTCTGCGCGAACGCATTATGGGAAGCGGTTTTCCGCAGCCTCGCGCCACACTGAGAAAGGCGTACGCTCTCAGTGGAATCATTACTAAGATTGCTGCTGCTAACTTCAGCAGCGGCGCTAGACATTCTTTGGTGGATAGAACATGGTTTACACCGTATCCTGCGACGACCAGCACGATGTATCTATGAGTGAACATCGCATGATGGTGTCCGGAAATGGCGTATGAAGCTGTGAGGCAGGTCCGTTACGCCAAGCCCGAACTCGCGGCTGAAGCAGAGGACTGATTTCGGAGCTCTTTATTTGTTATTTCTTTTTTTTTGTCGCGATGCACTACGCTGGCGCATTATGGCGCGGGCGACTTTCAGGAGAGGTTTATTACTCACATGGAAGAAGGAAAGAACTACGGATGATGGAATATTAAGAAGAGGCCCTGACGTCACATTCGTGAAGCCTCGACATTTCAAACACCCGCATCGCCTCCAAACGAAGGAGTAGCGAAACGTTTTGCGATATCCGCCGCGTCGTTTGCAAGCGCATGCGCGCATCGAGCGGGTCACGAATCTTCTCCAGCGTTTTTTTTTTTCACCGTGCAAGCGGCGCAGTCGATTCAGAGATGCTTCTGTTTCTGTGTGATTTACGAAAGCTACGCAATTCCCAGCTGTTGCATATAGGCTCCGTGCAGACGTAACTCCGCTCGGCGTCCCTAGCGGCAAGAAGCGCAGATTTGGCGGGATGCTCTGACGCGCTCAAAATGGGGTGAAGTCGAGGAACTATGCCTTTTACGATGACTACACTTTTCGTGCTTCTCGCGCTTGGCTAGTGAGCAGAGCGACGGTACGTCCGCGTTATCAACGCGATCAGTCAGCCGCAGGTGGTGGACGATAAGAATAATATAGCATATAACATCGCTCCGCGATTGCACCCCTGCTCGCTCCACGCTCCCGCTGTGACGGCGCGAGGTATTTTCGCGGGCAGTTCGTTTTGTGCCGGTTCCGCTGTTCGTAGGAATGCCGAACTTCAGGAATAATTGCTGCGTTGTTGGGTGCAATAACCCCTACAGGAATTCTCTGGGCACGCGTTTTTACCGGTTTCCATTTTGAGAATATGAACGGAATCGGCGTGAATGGTGGATCGCACTCGTTCGACGACAAAAGTGAGTTTTGTAAATAGATGGTTTTTTTTTTTCTGGGGTTGCATTTGCCCGTGATTGTTGATCTGCCGAGCAACACCTCTTCCACAACGCCGTGAACGTGACCCGCTTCAAGGAGTTCCCTACCCTTCTTCAGGTTAGCTCCTCGGAAGAAACTATCTGTGTCACGTAGCTCTCTGAATCCAAACGTAAATAATTGGCACGCTTTGCAGTGCCATGGCAGCAAAACACCAGCCGCGACGACGAACTCGGCTGCACTGAATAAGTCGGCGCAGCGAATGCAGTGCCATGGCCGTTCGATGGAAAGCGTTTTTTTTTCCATTCAGCGGCCGTGACAGTGCAATTGCTGGTGTTGCCGGTTTCAAGCTGCCGCTGAGTTCGCTGCCGCGTTAGCTCGAGGGTGATAAGCTGTGATTGTTTAGTGAGTGAGACGGCCCGCGTTACACGTGCGCAGTTTCGCTCAGCGGGCTCGTCACCTCCGTTGTCTTCCCCCAGTTAATGCATTTCATGTTGCCGCGTTCGCCTGAGGATACACGAGGTCTGGCGAAAAGAAGCACATGCGCTAACGCTACGTTCTCTGACAGCTGATAACAATTTGACTTTTGGAAGCGAACGGGAAAGAGAACGCTTCAAGCGAAGCACCAAAACACGGCGCAGTGGCTGGCCGCCGCCTGTGTCGTCTGCCTCCGCCCCCCCCCCCCCATCCCGCCAAATCTGCTGCCGTGGCCGCTTTGGCGCTGGAGGCAGCGCGCGACTGTGGCGGCTCCTAACGTATGCACGGTGCCCATACCCGGTTCAAATCACGTGCAATGCGGAAATTACAGGGTGTCACTTTTCATGTGTACGTACACGTTCGCTTCATTGCTGATCACTAATGCATGGTATTTGCATGCGAAGCTCTCGGATGTGCGCTCTGTTGCTTCCTACTCATTGTGTAAACTCAGAACAGACGTGAATTTTTGTTTTTGGAGGCGCCGTACATAACAGGCGCCGAAGGAATCGCACGTTTTTAGAGGCTGTGTCGTTCAACGAAAGGGAAATAAACTTTTGTTGTTGTTATCGGACTACGTGATGTATGTATTGTGCGGTGTGTGCGCGCTGCGTCCTTGTAGTTGTGTGTGCACTGGAATTACAAACTTTACGTGCACGGTCACGTGTATAATACAGCGGTGTCCTCTTTTCGACGTGAAGTTACGTCAAGTTCTAGGTTGGCGTTGCGCCGAGTAGCTACAATGCTCACTCTATATTCACGAGCAAAGAACAGCTGATCGGCCAATAGATCTGCAAATTGTTCTACGAAAAAGGAAAAGAAAGGCTTAACGCCCAGCAGAACGCGTAGGTCATTGCTAGGTGAGTGTGAATACGATCTGCAGTATCTGAATATTTTTTATTATTGCATGTACCGGTAATTTGTGTACTGTTGCAGAAAAGCGCTATACGAAGAATTTCAGCGCGCAGCGCTCGGGCCTGCCACGCAAGAACAGCCTGGTAAACGTCTGCTTGCAACATTTTATTGCGTGCGAACCGCGCAATACGCGCTATGGTTACGCCGGGACTACAAACTTGCGCAGAAGCGAACCACCGCGGAGAGCACGACGTGGGACGTCTGCTGTTTTGTTTGCCCCGTACCGGTTTGTTTGTCCCATAAATCTCACGTCACTTCGGCCACACTTTCCGCAATGCATTGGATACGATAGGGCGTCTCTTGAAATGAGAGGGCCAGCCCAGCCCGCGCGCTTGGAGAAAAGTGTGGAGGAAGTGGCGTTTTATCAGTGTTGCATGCGTTGGCGAAAGAAAGTAACGAAATACGTTACTCGTTACGCTAAATAAAAAGGAACGCGTTAGCGCCCTCCGTTACTCAAAAAAAAAAAAGTTAACGCGTTGCCATTACCCTTACCGAACAGAAAAGTAACGGACGTTACTTCTGCCGTTACTCAATCCGTACTACAATAGCAACTTTGTAAAGTTCATATTTATATTTCCACATCAAAGTTCTAGACTGAGCAACAATTTTACCCGAAGTACTGATTTAACGTCAATAATTTGCACAAATGCCCTGAACCTTCGCGGTACTATAGGGGCCTAAAGTTGTCTGTAGTTACATGTGATGACTTCTGACTCTGTGGCACATGGGGAAACCAATTTTCGCGGTGGGACTTTAAACAAAAAGTGGTCAATATCATCGTCAACGCTGTGGGCAAAGAAAACACCACTGAACAAATTTGCAGTAATTACGGCGGCCTGCTTCTACTTACAAAATAAATGCGCCGATTTTGTAGCAATAAATCAATGCTTAAATGACATGAATCCGGGAGAAAAGTATTTGCGCCCATGACCAATTTTTTTTCAATTTAACCTCTATAACTACGGCAAACATCACGACTGTGCACATGAACCTGTTCCGGGTTTCCTTGGCTAGTTGAGGAATTCAATAAACAGAAACGTAGTCGCAGTTGCAGATAGCAAGAAGGAAAACTCATTTTCAATAGTAAGCTTATTAACAGTGCTAGATTATTGCAGGGACAACGCCCTGTCTCTACAAATTGCTGAATGTAAGCAATAGCTGCATTTCAAAGCTGTCATCTGACAGCTTGACTCGATTCTTAGCAAATACGTTCGCACCGACGCTAAATAGGAACTCGACGGATGCGCTATGTGGTACTCGTGTATTCACTTTCAGGAAGAGCTGGTGAAAGCGCGGGAAGTTATCCTTGAGCCCGCTCAACGCGATGTCACGCGGCACCCAAGGTATCGAGACAGTCGCTCATCATCAGTTGGCGATGATCTCGAGAAGGCATCTCCGAAGAAGTCCTCCGCCGTTGTACTGGAGCTAGCTCAGTCTCACACCAATTCTTGATGTCCATAAGCCAATCCTATCTCGACATCTCGCTTTTGATGCTTACGAGGACTGCATTTCGCTTCACTTCATCGACGATCAACGACAGCTTTAACCTCGTAACAAGGTAGCCGAAAATATAGCAGGTTCATTCAACAGATTTCGGCAATTTTCTCTCCTTTGCAATTTCCACGGCACAACAGAGGACCCCGCGCGGGGTCGCTTTGTCAATGTTCGGCGGGCCGACAGGAGTCCGCCCCGCAAGGACAAAATAACGTCGGGGCGAGCTTTGGGATAATAGCTCCTGCAAGACGAATGAACTCCGTGTAAAACTCCAAGGATAATTGCAATAAAAAGTAACGAGTAGCGCGACAGCTCACGTTACCTAAAAATGGTAACGTAAGTACGTTAGCCCTTACAGTTCTGAAATAGTAACAAGTACGTCACTAAGTTACTGAAAAAAAGTAACGCGTTACCGCTGACGCCGTTACCGGTAACGCGTTACCGCCAACACTGCGTTTTAGCGACCATACGCACTAGGCACAATGGCGGCGTTGCTATGTTTACGTGGCGCGCCGTGTTGTATAGCGGCGAAGGCACGTGCACTTCCGTAGGTCTCGTACCGAACCCTGGCGGACAGTAGCCATTCTTTGGGATGCGTTGTTAGCTCAACAGTGTTCTCCCGGTGGTTATTATATCCAGCAACGTTTATAGAACATGTTTGTTGCCACGGGGTCTGCACAGTGCGGGGAACGAGCGCTTATACACGTACCGTATACAGCGGACGAAGCAGGTGAAAGATTTCAAGTGCTCAGCGAAATCATGCTCGGGTACCAGGGCAGAACGGAACAACTGTACACGATGAACGAACTCCTTGCAGGTCAGTGACGGTTGTGCAGTCTTCGTGCTTGTCACAGTGGACAGAACATTTGTGCCCGGCAAGACGAAATGGGGACATCATATATATAATTTCGTGTTCTTCGCCACATTGCCCTGGTGCGTGGTCGGCCAAAACGGGTTCAATATCTAAGAACGATTCATCAAGCCACGACTCAACTACGTATTTGTGCTTGCAACCTGCTGATGGTTGAGCCATGGATCTATATATCGGAACGTACACGTACAGCCTCCACCATTTTTAACTCGACCGCCCGCAGTATCAGCGCCTTACAACGGCGATAATCTGCGAGAGCGGCGATAGTACAGCGCGGCAGATGACGCTTGCGCTAGTGCTGCTTTGTGCGCCTGCGCATAATACTGCTGGTCTCGCAGATTATCGCCGTTGTAAGGCGCTGATACTGCGGGCGGTCGACGCTCGCGTGATATACTTAAAAATTGAAGGGCGCTTTGTAAATTCTAAAGTGTGTTGGCGAAAGCCTGTGCCTATTCGACTTTCCGCTTCCCTAGCCATGGTGCCCTGTGGCGCGACCACTCGTTGTTGTCGCTTCCGTTCCGCTTCCCTATTTTTGGTACCCGGTTATATGTTAGAACGCCGCATGCGCATTCACTCATTCTTCTTCTGGCGTTTGGTATCAGGGGAATCCACATACTTGGGGCGCTTCTCCGAACCACTTGCTGTGGAATCTTCGCCGGGCGGCTTGGGCCCCGTGATGACGGAGCGTTGCCGCGCGCGCTGCTGTGCCATCACGTGATTGCTGAGAGAGTGTGAGGGGGACGGATGGTCGGACGCCGCCGCTGAGGCATCACGTGATTCCTGAGAGAGCGTAAGGGGAGAGGTCACAGCTGGCACCGTTCCAGGCAACGGACGGACGCCGCGAGTATGAACCATTAGAGGCTTTCGCCTTAAAATGCTTGAGGCTGTACATGTAGTACGTGGAGCGTGAGTGCTGCCGTTCATTTCTTTATTGCCGTGAGATTACGCGGATTTTATCGCATTGTCGCTTCTAACTCGCAGGCTGGCAGAAAGCCCGAACAGATGAAAAGAGCCACACCTTCGCCGGAACGGCGAATCAATGCGACAGCAAGAAATTGAAATGTCACACAAAGAACCAGAAGCAGCTCGATAGTAGCAGCGTGCCGCTGAAGCACAAAGAAGGACTCCCTAAATCAACGCACAGGCATGCACCGGGCAAGCGTGAACTAACAACTACCACATTTGTTACGCCTGTGTGCTTGAGCAACACGCTGGAAGTGTCGACAATGGAGAATCAGACGCTTGCTTGCTTGCTTGCTTGGCCCTTAATTCTTGGCTCTTACCCACTACGGGGGATTGGCCATGAAACCGGCGTGGGGAAATTGAGAATTTAGACGCTCTTAGATATTTCTTCTTTTAAAGTGCGACGCGTGGGGTGACGCTCTGCGTCTCCTACCACAGGGGGCGTCTGATTAAAGGTGTGCCCGGTATTCTTTTTTTTTGCTTCCACATGACGAGGGTGTATAGAAAAGGGCCACTTTGTCGTGCGCGATTCAAAGGCAGTTTTCAAATTGAAAGAAAGTTAGGAGCGTTGCCTGATAGAAAACACGCTCACGCTCCTCCGAGATTTGCTTACCATTAGCGGTACATGGTGTATATAAATAGGTCACCGTTGTTTCGCCGGCGCATACATGGCTTGTGGCTGAGTTGTCTAACGCAAGCGAGGGGTTGCTGGTTCGGATCCGCGGTCGGGTACTTCAGAATTTTTTTCTTCTCCTTTATTTTTCTTTGTGCTTTTTATATGCATACATACATATACACATTCGGGAAATGACGGCGTCGACAGACGGCACGGCGACGGCAAAAATCAGCCAGGAGGGTCCATATAATTGCTATCGGAATAAAAAAAAGCAGCAGCATGAAACTAACGCGTTAAAAAAAGCCATGCAAACTGAAGGCGCTTGGTCGTCGCAGCAGTAACTTGGCTGGTCCGATATAGCATCATTATTTTGACATAAGCTAAAAAAGCAAGATCTTCCAGTATAATTTCAAATGTTCACATGAACTTCTTTCAGCTGAAGAGCAAAATACTCGGGCGAAATGATTTCGCCTACAGTATCAAGGTTACCCGGCGTGTTGATTTCCGTTCCGTTGGTTTCACATCGCCACGGCATGCGCGCTGAGCAGCCCTCGTGGTTTTCGAGCCGGAAAGAGAGACGGTCCTTCTACTGCGCTGTTCGCGTGTAAACAAGAGTGGAGAACCTGCGCAGTCAATATGGCCGACTTCCGGCTTCCGGCAGTTTGAAGCCATGGCCTCAAAGAGAGAGAAAATAAGATAGAACGAAAGAGGAAGAAAGCATCACGAGGAGATACCGCACCACCTGGCCAAGCCACGCCCACCGACGGAGCCATAGCATGCAACCTCCTCTCTACGTTTCATAGCCTGGCTGTGCCCGATCGTGTCGAGACAGCCATCGGGCGTCCTAAGAAAGTGCATACTCTCGAGGAGGAACCGTGCGTTTCGAAGCTAGACGTATTGGTGGACGGTGATTAGGAGCGGCGACAGGACGTGCTTCGCTTGGGCCAAGCTCTGCGCGACTTAGTGCAAATCTTAACGAATTTCCTTTTTACTTCGTTTCCGTCGTGTAACTTACACATAGGGAACGCGTGAGAACTAACATTGGATTTTCTGCCACGCTAGATCCTTAACGCTTCCGCGTTATCATTTTTGACATCTACTTACGCAGACCTTGGTTATCAGCTGTGGCGCATACCGGTACACCACGGGGTTGGGTTATGCGGCTATGGCCCACGCGTGACTAGAGAAAAAGGGTTTCATGACGTGCACGACAGACAAAACATGTTATTCACGTCATGACCTGCGAATCGTGTTCGTTATACAATCACATTCTGCTTTGCCAATTTCGGTAAATGTCATGTTAAGAGACGACTGTGAAAGATCCCAGAGCTAGCCGGCTAAGACAGACAGACAGACAGACAGACAGACAGACAGACAGACAGACAGACAGACAGACAGACAGACAGACAGACAGACGGACGGGCGGACGGACGGACGGACGGACGGACGGACGGACGGACAGACAGACAGACAGACAGACAGACAGACAGACAGACAGACAGACAGACAGAGGGACGGACGGAAGGACGGACGGATGGATGGATGGATGGATGGATTAATGGACGGACGGACGGGCGGACGGACGGACGGATGGACGGACGCACGGATGGATGGATGGACGGACGGACGGACGGACGGACGGATGGATGGACGGATGGACGGACGGACGGATGGATGGATGGACGGACGGACGGACGGACGTCAACGCTCAGCAACACCTAGAAACGTTCGTATTGTTCCATCATGGCGGAACCCATGCTTTTATAGGTTTCAATGCATAGGCCCTATGGGGAGCTTTTCCTCTAGAGTCAGTATATTAACTCTACGCGCCCATCCTCTCGCTAAGCCTACAGCATCGAATATTAGAGTATGGCTCTCGAATATGGTGCCGAATCGACACGAATACTTTTCTGCGGAAGCTTAAGGACAATAATTTAAAGCAAGTGAGAGCATTGGTTCGGAGCTGACGAACTACAGAGTGCCCGACGGCCAATTAATAGATTCAAGGCAGACGTGTCCTCCAGCTGATCTCCACTAGAAGGTCAGTGGTGGCAGCGTTGTTTATGGCCGAGCGCACTCACGGCTCCGGCGACCAGTGGACGTATCTTCCTGGGTCTTCGTGCATGCGCAGTACCGCCGCCCCAACGTCTTTGGTACGCAAGCCGCTTGGCTACCTTGAACTAAGTGCGGGCCGAATCGCTTTCTTTAGGAAATTCAGGGACAAATTTCTCAAGACGTGTCGACTCCCTTTGAGGAGGTTGGGCCATGCCACACAAAGCTTGAAGAAAACTGTGGAATCCGCCATGAGAAAGTGTACTGATATGCTTTTCCTTCTCTGTAAGCCTCCAGGCTTTCTGCTCCGTGGGAATGTACCGGTAGGTAGCAGCTGTTGTGTACCTTTCTCCTGTGGGACACTGGTATTCACAATCTGAGAATGCCTGGACCCGCACTGATGACTGAATTGACTATGTCATATCTTCTTCTTTTTTTTGCCGAGCTGCACAGCCGCACACGAAGTCTCTGAAATATGATCTCAAGCTCAAAGATTACATGTTGCATACAACGTAATCTAGAATTTGGTACCGCATCATTTTCTTGGTTACGAACAGTCCTGCATGCATCATCATGACTTTATATTTACGAGTATCGCTGTTTTTGGAGGTTAGAACACTGTAATTTCAGGCAATTCACGTCTCCCGAAAATGGCGCTCGTGGATATTTCACTTCTGCCAGCTACAGTACGCATGAAGTTTGTGGGCACCGTAAATATCTCCCTAACATCGCGTTTTCGCGCAAACATTTTACGTGGAAGATATGCTCCCTGAAAAAGCGCTGAACTCTCCACCGCATCGAAAATGGTCCTGCTTATATTTCTCAAACACAGCATGCATGTGTCTGCGTTTTATTCCACTTGAACATGTAATACTGTACCTTTTTTTTCACAATGATGAAAATAAAGTACCTAAATGGTTGTAACGTCGACGTTACGTTGTAAGGAAAGCATTGATGTAAAATGCTGCGCAACACTTACTAAAAACATTCCTGCTAGTACTACTTCATCAACGTTTAGCTGGAACGGCACAAATGCAATAAATCATTGTTATGTAAAGTGGGTTCATTTAGCGGCAGGCAACATACACTTGATCGAAAGCTACTCTTTAAGCGATGAAAAATTGAAAACTCCTCACGTGGTGGCGTCAACTATAATTTATACTTAAGCTAATAAGTTTTCAAGAACCTGGAGCAAATTTTAGGCTTCTGTTTATGTTGGTGGTCTCCTCGGCACATAGGTAACGCACCCGCTGCGGGAGCTCAGCAGTAAGATATCGCACTGCTGAGCTCGAGGGCGCCGGATCGATTCCCGGCCATTGCTACTCCATGTCAATAGGGGCGATATGCACAGAACACTCGTGTACATCGATTTAAGTGTGTGTTGAAGAGCCCCAGGCGGTAGAAATTAATCCGGAGACCGTCACTACGTCGAGCGCCACAAACATATCGTGGTCCGGGCTCGTAAAACTGCAGTAATTTGGATTATTGATAAATAAAGCTTCCTGCGCGAAACACCTAGACGTATTCTTGTTTGAAAGAATGTTGCATAACATTCAGGACTGTCGGAAATAACTATGCAAGTTTTAGACAGATTTTCAAGATCTTATACCCAATAAAACAGTTGCATTTGTGACGCAGAACTGAGTGACTGGCAGTGCTGGGCAGCATCGAAGATACATGTATCTCAGGTACTATCTTAGATACTCTTTGGATATTTTATATCTGTCTCTGTATTTCCGATATATTCAATAATGTATCGTGTATCTTCAGATACAAGATACTCC
Organism: Rhipicephalus sanguineus; assembly: GCF_013339695.2. Classification (NCBI taxonomy): domain Eukaryota; kingdom Metazoa; phylum Arthropoda; class Arachnida; order Ixodida; family Ixodidae; genus Rhipicephalus; species Rhipicephalus sanguineus. The sequence goes on along the minus strand of NC_051185.1, from coordinate 105,245,177 downwards.
TACAGAAACACCACCGCACGAAACAATAATCGCTGGCTCAACTATGCTTCTCAAGCTGGTACTGGTGCCACTAAACCGACTGAATAAAAGTAAGTGCAGTGACATATCCTTATTTTTCTGGAAGGCGATGAGGTGTGCGCGTCCCTGTTGGTGGAGCAGAGCAACATGCGACTACTCGCGCAATCTCGACAGAACGAGAATGCCACCATGGCAGAAGCTGACAAGGTAGCGCACGTGCTGAAGGGCATCGCGGACGATGCATTTAACCTCCTTGTGTTCAGAGGCTGTTCGACCGTCCAAGATGTCATCACTGAGTGCCGACGCTTCGAAGAGGCTAAAAGCCGTCGCATTGCCCACCACTTCGCCCGCCTTCCTAACACTGCTGCGACATCAACGTGTGAGGACCTTCGTATAGAGACCCAACCCACCCCCCTGTCCGGTGACATTACCAGAATCGTTCGACGCGAAATTGAAGCTATATCGCCCGCACCCTTGAGAGCCCTGGCACCCAGTGATCCTCAGCCGACCATATCCCTCATACAGACGGTTGTGCGCCAAGAACTGGCAAACGCGGGCCTTCAGACGATCTGCTCTGTGCACCGTCCCGACGTGGTCACTCCGCCTACCTTGAGCCCCCCCTCCGCCTACTACCGCCGCCCTGCTCCGAGTAACCGTGACTCAAATGCGTGGAGGACGCCTGACGACAGGCCCATTTGCTTTCGATGCGAACGAGTGGGACACATTTCGCGTCATTGCCGAAGCACTTGGACCTCTCCATCGCGGACAAGCTTCAACAACTTCCACTCATCAGCCCGTACTTCTAACCAAGTACCGCCACGCCGCGACGACTCAGCAAATTACGTCCCGACCACTACGACCACCGCCCAGTACAGCCGCTCGCCTTCCCCACGACGTAGAGTTTCCCAGTCCCCTCCGCCACGTCGTTCCTCGTCCCCGTCCTACACCCGACGCTTTCCTTCGGGAAACTAACGGGTGCAGCTCCTGGAGGTGACGCTGCTGGTGCGGCCTGCCCTCAAATTCCTCTGTTGACGCTCCCTACCAATCAGAACCTGATCGATGTTGAAGTGGACGGTATACCTGTTACAGCTTTGGTTGACACTGGCGCCCATATTTCTGTTATGAGCTCTAATATTCGTGACCGTTTAAAGAAAGTACTCACTCCAGCCCCTTCACGTAGTGTTCGTGTTGCTGACGGCGGTGCAGCTACCGTCATTGGCGTCTGCACAGCGCGCGTTACTATTGCCGGCCATCAAACTTCCGTTCTCTTCACCGTTCTCACCCACTGTACCAATGATGTTATCCTCGGTCTTGATTTTCTGTCTGCCCATTCCGCCCTTATTGACTGTTCAGCTGGTACTGTGCAACTTGACCTGCCGTGTCCGACTGATCCGCCCACTGTCGCCCAAGGTCGTCTGTGCTCTGCTGAAGATATCCGTTTGTCACCGCAAACAGTGACCTGCATCGCCGTAGCGCCCTCGCCACCTGTACCTGATGGCGACTATGTGCTCGCGCCCATCACGTCCATTCTCTTGACGCACAGTGTTACGTTTCCGCACACTGTTATTCACTTACGTGAAAACCGTGCTTGCATTCCTGTGCTCAATTTTGCTCTGTGTCCACAAGTGCTCCCACGCGGAATTGCCCTCGCCTTGCTGACGCCCTCTGACGAATGCGTTATCTCAGCTTTGTCCCCCTATGATGTTGCTCCCTCCAACTACAAGCCTGTCCGGTCTTCTCTAGCAAGTCCGTCTCCTGATGTGGAAAAAATGATCGCGCCAGACCTTTTGCCGCACCAAGCTGACGCCCTCTTTTGCCTCCTTCGATCATACTGGGACGTATTTAACTTTTGTGACCGTCCATTAGGGCAAACCTGTGCTGTGAAGCACCGTAAAAGTATCATTGCTTTAACTGACTTAGCGGGTTAAACACTATAGGACAACGGAGCTGAGCAGCGCAGCGATAGAGTGCCAACCAAAGCAAAGCTATGACGCATTAGTATCGCCACATCGCCTGTAGCTGCACATTGGCTTCTCCCAGGCCCGACTCCGGCCTACCACCTGCGCCGCTGCTCCTCATCTCCGCTGCTCAGCTCTTCCTTCTCTCCGCTTGTCCACCAGTGCGTCTCCCACTTGCTACTCGCCCTTCCCCTTCCACTCGCCTCCGCTCTACTACGCCATACCCTCACTCCTTCTCACCCCAACTTGCCTTTTCCACCCCCTTGCTATATTATGCTATACATGGCTATGCTTTGCTAGGAGCTTCCCTATTTCTGCGGCACGTACCCGCTTCGCAATGCTCCAAACACGGATAAGGAAAGTTCAAGGTCGACTTTAACAGCTCCGCTGCAAGGACAGTCAGAAGTCCTTGCCCCTTGGGAAAATGGGGGCAAGGACTACTTTTATTTCTTTCTTTCTTTGTTTCTTTCCTTCCTTCTTTCTTTTTTTCTTTATTTCTTTCTTTCTCTTTCTTTTTCTCCCTTTCTCTCTGTACTTGTTCTCTCTCTCATCAGGGTTATTGCATCCCACGCCGGACAAATCGGCGCATGTGTTTTGGGAGCGAAGCAAGAGATCAAGAAAAGGACGCACATAACACGTGCATGTTCATGATGACGACAATTTTCTGTTTCTGGATTACTACCAACGGCTGGCATAAGATGGTACGCTGTTTAAATGCGCATGTGACCGGCACACCTACGAGAGAGAGAGATAAAAAAACATTTATTTTTGTACAATTATGAGTGATCTTCCTCGTAGGCTAATGATGGAGCCCTTCGTTCAGGGCTCGTGCCACTCCATGTGTCCTCTGGATGAACCAACGCTGCTCCTGTGGCACCGTCCAGAGCCTCATAGGTATTTTCTTGCCCGCGGCAGTTTTTTTTCGCGTAAGACGCCGCTTAATATGGTACATATGTGCCGAAGGCAAGGCTGTGGGCCTCTGTCCGATATCCTCACCACTACGCCGCTGGTGCATGCCACGTCAAACTGAATAAAACGCCTTCAAGAATGTCTCTAGTGCAAGCAAGCGTATCCAAGACGCTGGACACGTTTTTCTAAACGCCGACAGAGTGTCGCGGAGCAGGGGCGTAGCCAAGGGGGGGGGGGGTGTTCGGGGGGGTTCAAACTCCCCCCGAATTTTTTCAATTTTGCTTGCGCATATATACACGCACACATAAAAACGCACGTACGAACATACATTAAGTATGGTTGAACCCCCCCCGAAAAAAATTTCTGGCTACGCCCCTGTCGCGGAGCTACTACCTTTCTATTCGCATTGACTGTCACGATTGACAAAGGTCGATTTCTGGCGCAGTTTTATTACTTCGATCGCTTAATATTTAATTTATTTATTTATTTATTTGTTTTGACATCCGAGATCTTATATTACAGGAAAAACAAAAGCCGATGGTTTCATAGTTGTCGGATTAATCCTGCTGCAACATTTCTGGCCTTCAACTTCTCATCCCATATTTCAACAATTGAAACACTTGCGCTGAGATCATTAAAACCAATACTTTAAAGTTTGTCTTGTGACGATATCGAAGTACGAAACTGCACCAGAAATTGTGATTAATGTCTGCCTTTTTAGGAAATTCCCAGGAACGAGCTGAACCACGTAGGCTTTTTTTTCTGTAAATCCAGCGTGCTATAATGAATTCGCAACCTGGCGTTGCATGCGTCTTAATTGATGCGTGTTCCACATTTGTGTTCGTGCCTATGACAATATAAATTCTTTCAATATATCAACATTCTATTAAAGTAAGGTAGTGACACGCTTACGTCTGCACTTCATCACGTGTCGCTGACTCTTGTTAAATATATTTAATTAACCACCTGCAGCTAACGTTGTTATTGTAAACACGATTGAGGCCCGCCTCTTGCTATAATCTGTAGCTCGGTGCAAAAAAAAAGGAAGAAAAGTTTTCTTTCTGTTGAAGCTGGGAAGACTGCTAAAATATGCATTTCTTTGCTGGTAAGCTTATTCATTTATCATCGGCACTGCGTTTTAGACAAATATCCAAGGCGTAGTATAGCGGGAAGCTGCACGACTGAGTTGAGAAACTGTGGCGGTAAAACACGATAAGGATAAAGTACAGCGCTTGTGACTGAGTGGCTGCATTCGCGGTAGTGGACGGTCTCTATGCAGACCTTCCATAGGTCTATTATTACGTTCAGCTGCACGCAGCTGTCCGATAGTATAGTGCATAGTACTGTACATCATTCGCGCTTTCTTCTAAGCACAGGTTTCGTTGTCGTGCACTGGCAGTGTAAGGAGAGTTTCAAGAAGCCCTTGCATATTACCGGATGTAGTACTCTAAAAGTGTAACTTCATCTGTGCCAATACATTTCTACTCAACCCATGGAAACTTCGCAGATATCAGGAAAAAAGACGAGGCTTCAGCTGTATTCAGTGGGGTGGTATGTAGCAAACAATCAAATGACCACTACGGCATGAAGACAGCGACTTATCATGTATGTGATTACGTAGTACATATGACATGCATGCCGTGAGCTATGTAATGTCATACCTTTTGGAATAACAGACAGAGTCAACGAAATGATGAGAGCAGCAAAACGTGACCGGATAGATAGATAGATAGATAGATAGATAGATAGATAGATAGATAGATAGATAGATAGATAGATAGATAGATAGATAGATAGATAGATAGATAGATAGATAGATAGATAGATTATTAGGTAGAACTTATTGGCAGCGGTAAAAACAACATTAACACCGTGTATACCTCCCACTTCCTTCAGCCTGTGAGATATGCAATGAATGCACTGAACGTCTACGACCCGTTTGTTAGTATTGCTTTCTGCAACCATTCTCGGACTTAACAAAACAGACTTCTGTAAACGTTCAGCGACAGTGGCCACCACAACACGAGGATAACCTACATACAAAAGACGCGTCACCTGGGTGTTAAAGCTGGCACTCTTTGTGTGCTCACACGACTTCGGGAGAGAAGACTTCAGGCATGACATGGCTATACCGGTTTCGAGGATCAAGGAGAATAGTACCAGCTTGCGTTGTTGTTCTGAAACGTTAAGGAAAGGTCTAGAAATTGTATTTATTTATTCGAAGGCAATTTTTACAGCAGAGCTGTTAAGGTTTGGCCGTGTGTCGTAGATAGAAAATTATCATCATCATGAACCGGCGCGCGCCTTTTCTTGCTCTTCTTCACCGCGTTCCTTTTCTTCCTCTTCTGCTTCGTTACCAGAGTGCGTGCGCCGATATGTCTGATGACGGATGTAATAATTTGATGGGCGAGAAAAAGATTACAGTGCGAGTGAAAGAAAGAAAGAAAGAAAGAAAGAGAGAAAGAAAGAAAGAAAGAAAGAAAGAAAGAAAGAAAGAAAGAAAGAAATATGTTTTAAGAGAAGGAGAGAACATCTTGGCAAAAAAGATATTTTTTTTTGCCGAGATGAGATTCAAACTCGCGTACCCGCGATCCGAAAGCGAGCGTCCTTATCACTCGGCTATTGCGGAACGCTGGCAGAGTAGAGCGTAGACTTGTTTAGTATAGTACAGCAAGGTGGTGGGAAAGGGAGGTGAGGGTGAGGAGCAGAGATGTGAGGGTTCGAGGAGAAAAAAAGGAGGATGGGAGAAGGAGTGCAGAGATAGATAGATAGATAGATAGATAGATAGATAGATAGATAGATAGATAGATAGATAGATAGATAGATAGATAGATAGATAGATAGATAGATGGATAGATAGATAGATAGATAGATAGATAGATAGATAGATAGATAGATAGATAGATAGATAGATAGATAGATAGATAGATAGATAGATAGATAGATAGATAGATAGATAGATAGATAGATAGATAGCGAAACGGAGAAATACATGGAAAGAAAGGGAAGAAACAGAAGAAAAGATAGAAGGCGAGAGACCAACTACACAGAGAGCGATAGAGAGAGGGAAAAAAAGATATGGAAACAGAAAAAAAAACGAGAACAAAGGGAAAGAAGAGAGAATAAGACAGAAAGAGAGAGAAAGAAATAAAGATGGAGAGAAAGAAAGAAATAGGAAAACACAAGACACCCAATCGAACCTGGTCTATGCCTATACTCGCGGACAACTTTTCTTGAAAATGAAACGAAAGCTACAAAGCTCCAATGCACGTGTCCTACCGCTAATGAATGTAGTCCCACAATTGCGTTCGTATTTTCTGCGTGAGATATATAAAACACTCCTTCATTTTCAACATTTAGCTTTTTGAGACGGAACGCAGCGCACACAAGCCAGATATTTGTATTTCTTTTACTTTATACATTGTCACTTTGCGTTTTTGCGTGCGTGAAAAAGTCGCGCCTTTTACCCGTACCTTAGACGCTAAGCAGCGTTTGCGTCAAACCAGACTACTTCGCGTAGCAGTACATGTGCAGACACTCCGCCCCCGTAGCTTTCCCTTCATTGCCAAGAAAAGTTGTCCGCGAGTATAGCCAATACTCGTAATTTACAATGTGATCACGTGCGTGTGAGTGCACGTGTGCGTAGGCATAACAGGACCAGCGGAGTGCCGACCAGCTCTGCTGTGCCGCAGCCATGCGCGAGTCACTGCAAGCTGCAGAAATTTTTTTAATTGCGAAGCATTTCTTAGCGAATTTCTACGACTTTGAGCGTATCTATATGTCTATCTCTCTATGTAGCCGCCTACGACTTTGTGCTCTCCTGGCTGTTTCGTTCATGGCGTGTATACCAAGACTGGTATGGGAGAACATGACTGTATGACGAACATAAATGACTGGTCATAACATGAAAATCATGACATGCCTGTCATGTACAGCGTGATTTACATGGTACAGTCTTGGTGCTCTTGCGGCCGTTTCTTTATTTGATATATAGCAAAATTGGTATGGTTTGGCAAGAGTGTATGGGGAACATAAATAACAGGAGTTTATAGGAAAATCATGACACACATGTCATGTACAGCATGACTTACGAGCCACGCTCATGGCGCGCTGGCGGACGTTTCGCTAGCTTGACATACACCAAAATTGGTATTGCGTGACATGACTGTGTAAGGAACATAAATAACAGAAATTAACATGAAAATCATGACAAGCATGTCATGTATAACATGAATTACGTGCCACGCTCATGTTGCGCTGGCGGACGTTTCGCTAGCTTGATATACACCAAAATTGGTATTGTGCGACATGACTGTGAGACGAAGATAAATAATGGGAGTTAATATGAAAATCTTGACAGGTATGCCATGTACAGGATTACTTACATGCCACGCTCATGGTGCGCTCGCGCCCGTTTTGTTTGCTGGATATATACCAAAATCAGTACATCATGTCCTGAGTGCGCGTCAAATATAATTAGCCGATCATGAATCATATATATATATATATATATATATATACATATATATATATATAAACAATGAAGTGCTAACAAAAGACCCGGAAGTAAAAGTTCAAAAAAATCAAGCACGTAGGAAAAAATTGTTCTGTAAAGGACTGACGTTTCGGCCGCGGGACCGGCCTTCGTCGGAGTGATGCGAACATGCGACGGTAACGCAATATAAAATGCGCAGTAACGTATCATAGCGCTGTTAATGGCTGACAAGCGGTTGTCAGCCGCTTTGGTTGACAACCGCTTGTCAGCCATTAACAGCGCTATGATACGTTACTGCGCATATATATCTATAGATAGATAGATAGATAGATAGATAGATAGATAGATAGATAGATAGATAGATAGATAGATAGATAGATAGATAGATAGATAGATAGATAGATAGATAGATAGATAGATAGATAGATAGATAGATAGATAGATGAAATTGTCAGTGCACCCTTTGTTCTATAAAGAAATGCCTCGCAGCTCTTTTTGCCCTAAAACACTTTTTTATCATCGCCAGAAAAGACTGCCGATCTGTAGTCGAGGCCCCCGTGCTTGTCGCTTGTGGGAAGTGTTCGAGGACATGACGTGCAGCGACGTAACTTCATGCGCCCTCGCTACTCCGCCCTTTGTGGCTCCCAGCGCGTTCGCCGGCACATGAGATCCGGCTGCATAAAACGTCCGACAAATCTCTGTGATTCCTCTCGTTCTTTAAAGATTCCAGAAATGTTTGCAGCGATCGACTCATGAGCCAATAAACTCCCATGCTAAGGTCGCTTGATGATTACTTGTAAAATAGGTTATATACCACTTTGAATAAAGTACGTCAGGCTGTGGTGTCGACCGTTGACAGAGAAATTGTTAGCGCGCAAAGATGGCACACTTGTGATAGCACTTAGCGCGTGTTTTGACTTTATTGATTGCTGACAGAAATCCATAAACGTAAAAAAACACGGCGCGCATATGCCAACTTGCTGCTCTATGCGACATCTCGTTCCACGCTTCATTACGAACGTTATACGACCACGTGCCACCAACAGTTTTCAGATGCTGAAAAAGAGCCTGGCAAATATACTAAACAAACATGAGTGGATTGAAGGGCAGTTGTGGGTTGTAACAAAGAAAAAGGTGCTCGAAATTATTCACTAACGTACCGTATGTTCTCAATGTATTTTTACGGAAACATTGTTTAGTGTATATTCCTTGTCTTACCATACAGATGCTTTCCCATATAAATTTGTTGTTATGTAATTATTCCCTTTTAATAATGTACGTCCTTCCAAGCCGTCATCTTTGCTGCCATATTGTGTGGGGAGAAGGGGCTAGTCAAGCTGCTGCTTATGCAGCTTTTTTCCCGTCTTTCTGACCATTCGTTGTACATGCTTTGCGCTTGTGGTAAATAAACTCAAACTCAAATCTTCCAAAGACCAGGTTTGAGCTGTGGTCCGACGTCCTCACCACTACTCCGCTGGTGCATTCTTCGTCCATGTGAAAAAAAAAAATGGCTAAGCTCGTACTAAGCCGCGCAAGGCTTAAAACATGCAAAACTGGAGAAAATCTCAGATGTTTCTATTGTTTTGTTCATATCGAGCGTGCTGCATGTATTTAGAGCACGACTTGGTGTTGTAGGCGTAGGTACAGATGCGTGTGCTATAACGGTTTGTCTGGCCATGGTTTACTCAAGCTTCTTCTATTCTATAAGCATTCTGTTTAATTACCGTAATGATAAGCTTGCGTCTTCACTCCTGTACGTTGTCGCTGAGACTTGCGAATATGTTTAATTAGCCGCCTGCATCGGACGTTGTGATGCTCAATGCTAGTGATGTCCGCCTCTTGTTGAAATTCATAATTCTGTGCAAGAAAAAAAGAAGAAAAATTTACTCGCAGAAGAAGCTAGCAAGACATTTTGCTAAAAGAGGCAAAGCTTTGTCGGCAAGGTTATTGATCCATCATGGCCGTCGCGTTTTACACAAATTTCAAAATCGCTGTTACATGTAAGTCGCATGATTGCATGTAGAAACTATGGTGGTAGAACAGGGTAAGTATCTAGTGTAAGCTTGCAAATAAGTGGCTCAGGAGAGCTAAACGCAGCTCTTCCGTAAGTACTGCGAGTCATCGTCTTGTTCTAAACACATGCTCACTTGCTGGGCGCTCAGAACTTAAGGGCTACTGAGCACTCTATGTGGAAAGACCGCTGTATACAGCTCTTAATTTTGCGAATTTCAGGGAAGAACACGTTGCTTCAGCTGGAGTCAGTGTTGACAGGTATGGAAACGGAACAAGCAACGCATAATTTGGCAATGGTCTTGCAGGATATGAATAGCTTCGTATCCTAAAGTACATTGGGCGTGCCTCAGAAGTGTGAGGGGCCACCCAAAATTTGACGTTGGGATCACGTTAACCTGATTTGATAGTTGATAAGATTACTCGAACTTCGGTGAAATTTGTCTCGGTCCATGCCCAAATTTGGGTTAGGGCGTTTTCAGAATGCGTCCTACATCTGAGGCATTTCTGCTCGGTAATACCGAGACTGCACTGTGTTAATCCTTTCGCATTTCATGCGTAGAAATGCATGCAGGTGCGTCCTGATGTGTGCAGTATTTACTATGCAAGAATAGTCAAGAGGCGGCGACGTGTTCTTTTCGTCTCGTGGTCCCACCGATACCTCGGCGCCAACGAGCAGCAGGCGACCGAACATCCGGCTCGCTCGGCGTACACACGTTTCCCATAGTGCTCCGCACGCCCGCGGGGCGCTCTGGGATTGCTTGAAAAAGGTCTATCGCTACGCAAGAACGACATTTTTTTATAAGCTCTTCGTCAGTGTATTGATCCTCTCGCGCCCGCTCCAGAAACTTTCAACACCTAACGTAGTTTTGCACTGCCTTCTGGGTCGGAGCCATTGCAAGCTTTCTGCACCCCACCTGTTTTTTTGACCGCCTCCGTGATCGGCTCACCTTTGACCAAGCTACGATGTCGTTCGATGATGCCAATACGGGACGTCACGTTATGCGACGTCATGATACCGCCACAAGTCCATGCGCCCTTTGACGTCGTTATGGCATAACATGGTGACGTCATCCCGTTACGCTTATTTTTTGCATAACGTTTATTTTTTTACGCTTATTTTTTGCATCAATTTTTCTAAACACGCATCTTGGATAGACCGTATATGAAGGACCGCAACACAAATTTATTTAAGTTTGTACGAATACTTATTTATTTATTTATTTATTTATTTATTTATTTATTTAACATAGTACCCACAGCGCCCATGGACATTAAAGTGCGAGGAGGTGAATGAATACAATGTTTCCGTGTTATGTATTGTTATGTATGTATATTGTTATGTAGTACTTCGAGCATACATTACGAAAAGCTAGTTCACTGTGTACTTACATAGTGACACATCAGACATACAATATAAAGTAAGTTCACAGCGCAGTTCTGTGCTCGTACAACTGCGCGAATACACTAAGGCATCGCCAGTAGCAAACTCGAAAATACCTCGCGCGAGGTTATTTCTGCTACATCTGACGGCAGCCTATTCCACTGACTTATCGATCGGGGAAAATGACATTTTAAATGCTTCAGTCCTGCAGGTTATTTCCTTTATCTTGGTTGTATGGTCCAGTGCTACTGAAACGTAATCAGGTTCGAAAATATATGGCCGGGGGTACAGACCACCTCGATCATTAGATATGGTGTGAAAGCGCTTCAAAGTACAGTACGCAGATATGGAAGTCATCCTATTGTTGTTTTAAACTCAGGCTTAATTGCTGAATGCTTGTTCCATTAGCTGCTGAGCACTGTAAGCATAAGTACTGCAGCATACAGCTTTCGCATATTAGTGCACGTAGTACCCTAATCTTTCACCTGTTCTGTGCGAAAGCACTTCTACGTAATCTATGGAAACTTCGCGGATCTCAGGAAAGAACATGAGGCTTCAGCTGGTCTTAGTGGGGTCTTATGTCGCATTGTAATAAAATGGCCACATTGGCATCAGAACAGCTCGTTATCAAATTCATAACGGGGTACAGGACAAGCTTGTCATGAACCCATTGGTGCCCATTGGTTCGCATTAAGCGCAGTAGCACTTGCACGGCATTCTTCTCCGACATTAAATCCGGTCGACAACGTATAAATTCTTTCTTCCACAGACGGGTAGGTCGTCCAATTTGTTGAAACCATTCCAGGGGGATAGTCACTGTGTACTGTACTACTCACAGTCGCAAAAGATATGCATATTCGTTTCCGCATTGCCGCGGCAGTCATTGACTGTGAAGGAATACAGAAACACTGATGTTAGGTTGTGAAGCGACTGAATGAGCCACGTGCACCGAAAATGGTTATTGATGTACGCCTTTTACGTTAAAGCCCACGAATAGGCTGAAGCAAAGATAGCGTCAAGTTTTCTTTTTTAGATGCGAAGCACAATATAGCGGCAGTATGTCCCGCGTTGTCGGCGTCCACACTCACATGCGCAACACTCCTCCTTCCCTCTCTTTAACAGCTGCGCGTTACTCTCTCCACTTCTCTCCTACCACCTGCTTGCGCTTCTCCTGCGTTCTCGCTTCTGCTCTTGTGGCGCATGCGCTACTCTCCTCCTCCAGTCTCCTCTCCTTCAAGTGTGAATATAAAGCGGGTAGAGAGCTGCGCGCGTTCGGTGCAGCGCTTGATTCGGTTGACTCCCCCCGCTTGACTCCGTTGATGCTTCCGATGAAGTGTGATGGTCCGATGAAGTGTGATGGAAGCAACAGTCCCGTCAGTTAGTGTGTTGGCGCAAGGAAGCGTCAGCATCAGCCCACAAACTAACAGCAATTTTGTGGGCTTTCTCGTGTCTTTCTTGTGTGTGACCACGTGTGTGGGCAGCTTGCCTCATGTTTCATGCGCCTGAGTACGTTTTTCACATCTTATGGCTGAGTTCAATCCGGTGGTGGGGCGCGCCGTGACCATCCTTAATGCGCATGCGCATCCTCCTCCCCCTCCCCTCCTCTGCTACGCTCCCCCTCTCTCTCCTCTCCTCGCGCGCCTGTCGGCCGCGTTCTCCGCTCGCCCTGTAAGAATTAACGGCCAGGCTGGAGGGAAGACAGGACGCGCGTAGCGTTCCTCTTCGCGTTCCACGACGCTAGGTCGGGAGCATGCCCGAGGTCGGTAGCATGCCCAACGAACGCCAACGGACCGCGATCGTGCAAGTGCTCCGGCTTCGCATCACCTCATGGTCCCCTTTAGCGGGAGATGGTGTAATTTTTTGTGTGTGGTCTCCCGATAATGAGCTTCCTGTATTGAATCCACGGCACGCGGTTGTTGTAGGCGTATTTATTTACGTTTGTGTCAATGTGGTATGCGCGCCTACGCGTTCATAAATTCTCTTTCAATGTATACACATTCTATTTAGGTAAGATAGCAACACACTTGCGTCTGCACTTCTGTACGTTTTCGCAGACGGTTGCTGATAGAATTAATTAGTCAGCAGCTGCTGATGTTTCGATTGTGTCTGCGAATACTTTCCGCCGCTGGCTTTAATTTAGTGCTGTATGCAAGAAAAAAATTACGCCATATCCAAGGAATGAATGATGATAAGTAGGCGAAGCTCGAGAGGGGGAGATCATCGGTAAAACCGTAACCCTCCCGCGAAAGTTCGCCCATTACATCATTAAGAAAGACGTGAGACTGTGTGCGTATATACAAATCAACTTTTATTTTGTTCGTTTGTTCTTTCGTTTCTTCGTTTGTTTATTCATTTCTTCATTGTTGGATGGATTGCGAGGTCCCTTCATTATGACGGCTTTACGTTCCGTGAAATGAAGTGAGAGCGGTTCTTGTACTGGTTGCGCGCGCTGCCGCCGCCTTCCGTGCCCTCCGTTCCGGCGCCTTGTATTCCATCTGGCGACTCCGAGCTAAAGAGAAAGCGTGCCAAGAGGGAGCCTCATGGCGCGTTACTTCTGAGATGTTGTCTTGGGGTGTCGTTGAAAACACGAGACGTAGTAAAGAAGAAAGAACGCCACACAGGCGAACACGCAAGAGAGTGTCACTCGTCAAGGTCGTCTTCTTCTTCTACTGCATACCAGAACGCGCGCTTCTCACGAGCTAGAGGTGGCCCCAACTAAATGGTTATAGACCCTTTCGCTGTGTACAAACAAAGCTGCTGGACGGCTTCCGGTTTTGTGTGCCGGTGTAGCCGAGTTGCGTTGGCGAGGAACAAAAGCCTTAGCGAGTAACCGGCACATTTTCAACACATTTCTCACTGTGTCTGGCCGAATATTTTAAATAAATATTTTTCTAAGCTGCACACACAACATTTTAAGAGTTAGTCCTTCACCTTAAGGCGCCTTCTTTTTACCTGAAAGCGGAAACAAAATCACAGCATATCCACGGGGTGAATGATGATGAGTGGGGCGAAGCTACGGAGGGAATCATCTGTAAACCGTGAAACTCTTCCGTGAAATGCGCCCAGTACATAATATAAAGAGTGGGAAACATCGTGTATATATTAAACATCAAACTTTTATTGTACTGTTGGTTTACGTGGTCCCTTCATTATCACTTGTGATCGGTGAAATGCAAGGAAGAAGTCCGCTCCCGAGCGAAAGAGCGACCGCATTCCCCGCTCGCCCTGTGCGAATTAAAGGCAAGGCTAGAGGGAAGACAGGACGCGCGTTCCACGACGCGAGGTCGGTAGCATGCCCAACGAAAGCCAACGGAACGCGATCGTGCAAGTGCTCCGGCTTCGCATCGCCTCATGGTTCCATTTAGCGTCCCAAAACCAAATATATTGCTCAAGGTGTGCCTTGCGTTTTTCGTAGAAAGAATTTCTTTATCATGTACATTAAGACGAAAAGTTGAAAGCTCACTAGAGTGTATCGCCTGCAAAGTATGTCTTTTAGTGTAATTTAACTCTCGTACGGCAGGGTCCTCGCGCCGTTGCCGGTCCACCTCGCCCGTTGACGATCGGGCGAGGTGGCTACATACAACTACTACTACTACTACACTTTAAGAAAAACATGTGGCGTTCTTTCGTTCTGCTTTTACAAAACATCTGGCGTCTTTCGTTGGTTTATTTCATCAATCAACGGCGTTTTCAACAAAATTTTTATTGTTTAATCACGCACAGGAGAAATCTCACCAGGCACTACCTTGGAGGTAAACAATGGCTGCTAATGGGAATGAGAGACAGAAGAAGTCGGCTTTTAGCTAACACTTACACTTCTACTTCTACTAACGTTTCCTACTGGAACATGCCAATGGCTGCTAAGGGGGAATGAGAGACAGAAGAATTCGGCTTTTAGTTAACGCGCACGCTGCGAATTTTTTATTGTTCAACAACGCACAGGAGAAATCTCCCACCGGCACCACCTTGGAGGTCAAAGCGTAAGACTTGTTACGGACTACTACGATGACGACGATTACGAGGGACGAACGGGTGCCGCCTTAAGGAGCTTCGCCCCTAAAAAAGTTTTTCCTTACTCTGGCACAACTTCAAAAGCACGCTTTCTGCTTCGGCGCTAGAGAGTGATAATTGAAGTGGCCGGAAGTTTCTTCCGTGCAACACCTGCTGCTGCTATTGGCCGCGAGGTCGAGCGGAGTAGCCGCCTGGCGGCTACTGGCTGAAGCGCACCTAGTGTGTATTGCTCCCTGCGTCGTCTGCTAGCCACGTCGTGTTTGCATGTGCGCGTACGTCCTGCACTTTCTCAAAGGGCGGTTTGTTCTGTTATGTTAGCGCGAGTTTAACTGCTCGTACGTATACCTAACATGGTGTACAGAAGCAAATGTGCTAGCTCGGCTGCATGCGCATTGTAATAAGATCAGTGAGTGCGACTTTCGAGAGGGTTGTGTACTGATGTCGTACCCTTCGTTCGCCAGAATTATTTCAGTGTTGTTGCCGCTTTCTGGTTCAAGCACACCCTAAAGTGCGCTTGGCATAGTCCCAAACATGAGGAACATTATGTGAATGCAGCGTTTCAGCGACTTGGTGGTAAACAAAAACGAGGCTCATGCACTTTCGCGTTGTTGTTAGGTGTATAACCGCGGCACTCCAGTTCATGACGAGCTTTAGTTGTGCTTAAGATGTCCTTTTATTGTACAGTCGTGGTGCCGCTACAGCAAAATATTTCGATCAAGTGAAGTCTGAGATTTCGGTACTCAAACTGTAAGTTTAAACTGTAAGATTTCAAACTGTAAGATTTCGGTACTCAAACTGTATCTGTAAGTTCATTTCATGATGTCTGGATATTTGTAAAGCATTTTCTGTGTAAGGCTTTTCATGCAAAGATTTGTGGAATAAGGTCAATTTACCTGGCATTGTTCTTCTTTCAGATGTTTGCGCACGGTGAGCGTTGTACGCGACCTCAGAAGCAAAAATAGGCCAACAGCATTGCGGTCGTATGGCCGTCTCTTCTCTTTTTTTTTGTTTGTTTCCCTTGCGTCTTCCCGGTGTGCTCTGTCCATAATAAAGTGCTACTGGAGGCTAATGAATTGTCGAATAAAGCGGTGTGCATATGGCTAGCAAAGCACTGGCGACCATGAGTAAAAAGCTCGTAGTGTGAGGCGGTCACTGCGCGTAAGCATTTCAGCTGACTGCGCGTGTAATTTAGTTTCTTTTATTACTCTTAATTCTTGCATGGGTGATGCTATTGCCAGATTGCGCGTGCGAATAAGCTTTTTTCGTTCTTTGTTTGTGCGTGCCCGTTTTGCGCGTTTTGACGCACGCACCAACGTTCTCGAACTCTGTGACCGGAACTAGGCCACGCTGATGCCGCTTGACACGTAATTTTTTTTGCATTCTGTTGTTGCCATAGCACTAACACAATGCTTAAAGATGAATAAGCTCCATTCCGCACCGCATTATAAAAGGAAAGTAGACTTCAAGTGCCCTGTGCGGAAACTAGGCGCAAAAAACTACTGCGCGTAGCAGACGCCCCTCGCTTTCCGCGCGCTTCCCGAGCGCGGAAAGCCCACGGGTTCGGCGCAGCAGCGACGCGGCGCGGGAGTTCACCGCAAAAGGCCCACGCGGAAGCCGGCGCTTTGGACACTCCCCCTATTCTAGGTCACTCTAGTCTCGGCGAGATTGAAGTCACGCACTGGCTTGAGGCTGACTTGAGCAAGTCAAGTCGAGGCTTCAAGTTAAGGCACATTTATGAATACGGGGGTTAATATTTGTGAAGTCCAACGCTTGGTCTATTCCGTAATTCTGTGCATAAAAAAAGTAAGAAATGTTTCCTACCAGGGAAAACTAATCAGACACTTTGCTAAAAGAGGCAATCTTTTGACAAAAAGGTTATTCATCCATCATCGGTATCGCATTTTAGAGAAATGTCAACCCCGCAGTTAGCGCGAAGCGGCATAATTTAGTTGGGAAACTATCGAGGTAGATTGGGATAAACATACACTGTAACGTTAAGGATTGTGGCTCCAATGAGCAGTGTATGCTGCTGTCCCCCTTTTGAGACAAATCTTCGATAAACTTATTGTTAAGGACACATGAACACAGCCCTCCCATAGCAGAGTACAAAAGTACTCTAATTCATTCACGTATTGTGGTAAACAAAGCCTTAGTTGCGGAATGCTCAGAAGAGTTTAGCTGCTGAATACTGAAAATATACCGGCAGTTGCATAGAGTTCTCGCATAGTGGCAGATGTAATACTTTAGTCATTCACCTCTCAGTACGAAGTCTCTTCTACTCAACATATGCAAAACTCACGGATGACACGAAGGAACACGAGGCTTCAGCAGGGCACATGGGGAGGGGGTGAAGCAGGAGGCATTGTAATGAAATGTTTAACATGGCATCCCAACAGCTTCCTTATCATGCGTGTGATGACGCAGGAAATGACATGCGTGTCATGATCAATCATTCTTGTTAGTGGAACACTCTTATTACCGCGCCATGCCTTGTTTAGGTATAGACAGAGGCAACGGAACAAGGAGAGCACGAAAACGTGGGACAGTCACGGTTACGCTATTCGCGTTGACGATGACAGCTGAGACCAGCCAGTTTCTTCCGGAATTACTCCTTAGCCGATTTTCGCTACTGATATATCAGACTAATGAAATGTTGGGGGGGGGGGGGGGGGTGTTCAGGCACTGGCGTGTCCGGGGGGCGGAAGAACGTTGCGAGGGTCCAGCCCAATTCCCCCGAAATTTTTCAGTTTCAGTACCCAGCTATGGGGTGGGATAAAAGGGGTTGGAAAGAGGGCACAGAGTTTCGCTGTCACTTCGTGGCTCGGAGAGAGGAATTACCTCTTCGGCGGCGCTGACAATCCAAACATGCAGCCTGCTCGGTTTATGTGTATCAAACGCGGGAACTGCGTGACCCCAACGACAGAGGTGGGAGAAAGACAGGGCGATCCCTTAAGCTGCTCCGCAGTTATAAAATTACAGTTTCGCTGCAAATGCGAAGCAATGAATGCGATAGCAACGAATTGTAACGTTATACGAAAGAAGGATAGCAGCCGATGTCGTGTAACTCTCCAATTTATGCGTGGATTTAACTCACTAAACATCGTAAAGGCCATTGTAGGGAGGAGCTGATGCGAAGCCTCAGCGATGCAATGCAAAATTATACAAAGCTAGGCGAGCATGACATGTTTAGCAGTGAAGGAACCTGCTCTCCATTTGACCACCTGCATGTCTCCAACCTCCAACTCGCCTCCCTGCTACTCTCGCCTCCGCTATTCTATGCTACACTCTCGTTCCTCCTTTCCCTTCTCCTCACCCTCGATTCTTTTTTACACCCCTTGCTATACTATACAATACATAGCTATGCTGTGTATGATATAGTGCATGTTTATATGTTCTCACGTGTTGTCTTCTCCGCACAGTTTCAAATCTTCTGCTGAATGTATCAACCAACTATCTGACAACGGTGCGCTTCGGCTGTTTGCGTGCTTCTGTGTCCTTACGTCTTGTCGTCTTCGCGCAGTTTAAACTTTTCTGCTCAATCTATGAACCAATTAGCCTTACCAACATTTCATACTTCTGCGCTTCGTGTGTGCGTGTGTCTGTGTTCTCAAGCAATCTCTTCGAGCCGTTTGCATTTGGCGGCCGGAGAATGCCTCGCCCGTTTGAGCTCGTGTTGGGTATGGCGCCACTGCAGGGACAGAAGCGGTCGACGTGGCATTTTTTGTCTCGACTCGAGACGGTGAGAGTACAGCGCGTAGAAAGGCAAACGATCCGTTTGGCAATGTCTGCCCAGATAGCGCGCGCGCCAGCGCTCGGGACCACGCCCTTTTGGTGAATTCACGCTTGCTGCTGAAGCGATGCAGCCCCCCTCCCATCCACCTCTTCTGGAGTGGATGCTACTTCGCCCGAAAAAAGACCGGTGGGGCTTTTCATCTCTGCTTGAGGAGTAATCGACGGCAGTCTTCGCACGCGGGTTGATGTTATCGTATGCGCCTTCCGTGTGACGGAAATGGCCGATTCGCTTGATGTCTCTACAGCCGCGTTCGTCGCCCCTGCTCGCGGCCTTTTACCCGCGAGTAGAACATACAATGAGCGGGGCGGTGCTACCGATATTGACTTTATATAAAACATAACGGCAACGGCGTTATGCGATAGCATAACTATAGCACAACGGCGATAGCTCTACGGCGATAGCATATAATTGCTATCGCGAAGAGTCACAGGAAGGACGTTCTGATTACACGGTTTTAAAAAGGCCGGGCGATTGCAAGAACCGCAGTTGCGCTTCCATGGCCGTTGTCCATTATAGGTAGAGTAGAATTATTTCTTCCGAGAGCATCGTCGTCCAACTTAGTGAGCTAGTTGCAAAGACACATGTTTACGCGGCAGACAAAGGCATAACTGCCCAAGTTAACTCGATGAAGTGTGAATCCTTGTGCAGTATGACCGAGTGGGAAACGTAGTAGTTGAAGGTTTTGTGAATTTCTTGAACCAAATGACCGACAGGCGGCTCTTTTCGAGTATCGTCACCATCATCATTGTTCTCACCATTTCGAGCATCATCTTCATTTATCACCATTATTATCACTTCGAGCATAGCCACCGTGTTCATCATCAGTTATCATCATCATAGTCATTATCGTAATTACGAGAAGACGGCGCAGGCTCGACATAGAACAGCGCCGCTCCTGAAAAAAAAGAGCTTGTTCTAATAATTTATTTCTTTTATCCCTTGGCGTCCTCTCTGATTGATTAGTGTCATCCGCCACTACACAGAGGGCGCCGGGGTTTACAGTTTATTGCTTTAAAATACAGCACTACTCCAGAGAGGGCACTAGGAGTTCTTGTAGACACGAGCGGAGAGTCGGCGCGATATTGATGAAGTGCGCATTTTTACAGCAGAGCACTGGGAAAAAAAGGATAAGCGACGGTATTGGTAATAATCATGCTGTGCACGCATTCTGGTGAAAGGAAAACGCATTCCCGTTCCATTTTCTCTTACTCGGATGGTTTATACCGTAGCTCTGTAGGACACGCATGACGGTATTTTTTTTTATTTATATAAACCAATGTATATACCAGTCAATATAAATACGTGCAAACGATTGTGCAAATCGCAAAAGTACAGTCTGTGTTATTTCTCTTCTAACGTTTGTAGTGTTTTTATTTCCACATCCTGTCGAGACATTGTGACGCTTTCGTTTGTTTTTGACTGTTCATTCCCCGCATTTAATGACACATTGTAAGGTTGCCAGTATCAATAAGTAATAAATAATAATGAAAATATGAACCTCGCCGTACGTTCGTGTGATAGAAGGCCTCACCATTCGCAAAGAAATATTGGCCTCGAGGAGTTACGGAGTCGCCCTCTATCGGACGCGCCTCGATTGCGTGCTAGGCAGGATACCGCCGGCGCGCTCCCCATAGGTTTTGCTGTCGGCGCTCTACAAAA
The DNA here is from genome assembly GCF_013339695.2 of Rhipicephalus sanguineus. Lineage (NCBI taxonomy): Eukaryota > Metazoa > Arthropoda > Arachnida > Ixodida > Ixodidae > Rhipicephalus > Rhipicephalus sanguineus. The sequence continues at coordinate 105,224,940 of NC_051185.1, read as the reverse complement.
ACACCTCGCGGAAGCCCTCCACGGCATTTCTGTAAGTACTTTCGAAAGGAACTGTGTTCTTTACTGTAAAATAATCATTTTCGACGAACAAAAAGCACAAGAGGGTCTACAGTAGCTATCTATTTGCAAAAAAGTGAGCACCCGCTTCACGCGGTCACCGCGTTGGAGACCCCTGAACCGGCCTCTTGCGTGAAAGGTAGTCACTCGCTGAGTGCAAACTATGTGAAATATCTCGTTAGAGTAGACTGCCTGTATAACCAAACGGAGCATAACAGAAAGAAGCCTAAAGCCAGCGATCGCACGGGTTCGCGACGACTGACGGTGCCTCAGCATGTATGAGTGTCTGCATGTATGTTCGTACTGATGGTTTCGCTCTTGCTACGAGCACGTTTTGGCCCCGCACTGTGAACTTTAGGCCGGAAAATATGAGAATTTGTGAGTACACAAAGAACTACTGTTGCGCGGACAGTTCAAAGCAGTTCAAAAACAATTTCCTTACAACTGCGCATGGCAACATTGCGCACGGCAAATTTCTGATCTGCCGTCCCGACGATACAGTGTTTTTTTTTCGGTCTAAATTCGGGTACGTTTCAATGTCATTTGACAAGTTGTCTCGCACGTATTGATCGGTCTTCTCAGCGGGCAAATGCCGCTGCTTCTGTTTCTTTATTCAGCGCATTCGTTTCGTTTGGTGCTCACACAAAACGTGAACAAATGCGGCGCCTTTTTTTAATGGTCCCTAATTATCGTTCGGTTTGCATTCCAGTGAACTTGCTGCTCTCTGTCATCAACAAATTCATAGACCGAAGCTTCACCACTTCGTGATTGCTGGTGGAAGGAGAACCAGTCTACGAGGCCGAGCATGTAGTAGCATGCGACGCCTAGGAAAAAGAAAGAAAATGCAGTAACGTTTGCCGGACTTGTTCTGCAAACGTCGGCTGTGAACTAGGACCCACATGAACTTGAAATAGCGGTGAATAAAATAGAAGGTATTGTAGCAACCAGCAGCCGCAAAACAGGATAGTAATTATATGGCGTGTACCCCAGCAATTTTGATAGCAGTGTCGTGTCTAACTCCAACAGGGTGGCATCTTTCCCACCTAAATAAATGAGGCTCCAAGAAAATACATGGGGTTGGCCGGTGGGCCAATCATCGGTGGGCCGATCACGGAGGCAATGCAAAATTTATGTTGCTTATGAAGCAATGCATGCCTCATCAAATGGGAAGGTTGCCCGTCGGCGGCGTCAACACGAGTGATGCAAAAAATAATCGTCACGTGATGGTGTCACCATATGACGTCATCATGACGTCACAGATCGCCAAAATATGTAGCGTCATTATGACATCACATAATGTGACGTCACATGATGATGTATTCACACGTCATGGTCTCTTTGCATTGCCTCCGTGATCGGTTACGGAGGCCGTGCAAAACCGCGTTAGGTGCAGAACGCTTTAGGAGGGGGGCGCGGGAGAATCAGTACATCGACTGACAAGAAGAAGATGGCTTTCGCCTTCTAGTCATCTGTAACGAATGCATAAGGGACCCTGTGCGTTTTTTTTTAATTCAACGTATCTAAACAATGACCTGCGCATCTGCAACCAATTTTGTGGACACTGAGCACGGGGCCGACGATCAAGATGTCGCATTGGAGGGTTCTGAGATGGCATCGCACGTGGTAAAAGGTAGCGCTATTATCATCCTGTGGCAGATAAGCATCATTTGCCGGCGAGAAGCGCGCGCGAGCCATCGTCTCACTGCGGGCTGTCTGCTACTCATGACACCGAACATCGCAGGCCCGACGCAGTAAGAAAAGTCTTCGTCGCGGAAGTGCTTGTTGCACACAAGACTCGTAGCGGATGGCTGCTTGCCGGTTCTTAGCTTTACAACCCATACTTCACGCTGTTTCTTGTCCCGCCGTTACCAGTACAGGCTGACACTGGGCTCCTTTGCGTAAGCGCGGCACTGCGGCACCGAGCGGTAGAACCCCATGTTCGTCGCCTTCGGAGGCAGCCACTCTATTACAATGGCGTCAATTGAGTAGAAAATGAGAGGAAACTTCCGAATTTGAACAGACCGCAGCGCATGTGGGACTTGAAATTCGTTTTCAAAGCACGCGGCATGCGCCACCACAAGCAGCCGACGCGGCCGCTGAGACCACGTGATCCTGCCAAGCACATCACGCCGACGGTGGCGCCGGCGTTTTCAGTGGTGGGCCTCGAGGCCAATACCTACCCTGCTGCACATAATGCGAAAGGAATGACCACATGGGTATTACCGGAGCACAATGAGGCGTTCACTGTGGCTCGCACATCCTTCTCATACTCCACTACATACACATCAGTTAACGCTATGGACTTGCATCATACGACTACACATCCTACGCCTCCTATGACTTCGGTTTTGTCAATATATCTTCTCTGCATCTCTTCCACCAATACTGAAAAACCTATTTTATAGGTTAGCAAGACAAATAATTGATTAGTTGGTAATCGTTCTTCTTTAGAAGTTACAGGAAGCTCAATAAAATACTGTTACCTTTATGTTTGTTGAGGATGGCTTCATGTTGACTACTATCCAGTCAATACTTTCACCTGCTTCGAGCACCAGCGTTTCTGAAATGTTGACGCCGTATACGGTTAAAACTCCGTAATAAACCTGATTTTACCAAGTTTCCGATCTAGCGAAGAAATTTTCATTCCCCTGCAGTTGCGCATGCGGTTCAATGTTTTCATCAACCCGAATAAACGAAAATGACTTGGCACCAAATCCGATTTGACGAAGTTTTTCCTGAAATAAATGAGCAAAAGAGGATGATTTCTTTTGAATCGTTTTCCTTCGATTTAAAAACGGGTGATTTCTTTCGGACACAGACGGGTTTTTCTTCCAGCGTGTGGTGTGATGCTATACCGTTAAATAATCTATTCGCCACAGTTACGGCCCTAGCTTTACTTTGACGAGTCTGCACGCCACGTCCATGCACGGAAGAACGGACTCAGCAGTAGGCAGCGCTCTTACGTACCAGATGGCTTTGGGACTGCGGTGGTTGAATTATTGTCCCTGTAACTTCTCACCATATCGATTGCTTTCGCTATTTCATGCTTTATATGACACGTGACAGTGATTGCCTCCTTGCAGTTTGTTGCTCGGCCTGCTCGTACAATCAATGAATTTGCTCTCCGCCTCTTTACATTTTAGCAGCTTGTCATAGCCACCGTCTACGTAACCTGCATCGCCCCGACATCGGTGGCTGTGTGTCCAGGCCACTTTCGCAGATTTGCCACACGCGAGGGTTATTCGGAAATACCATGTCGCGGTGGCTTTGGGGTGTCGCTACGTTACAATTTTAAATTTCGGCAAACCGAGAAATTCGTTTCTCGATTTAGCGAATTTTCCAATTTAGCGAGATAATTGGAGCGTTAGATCGTTAGATCGATTTTCAACTGTATGTATTTCGCAGCGTCAATACCCTGACATTACATTATAGTTCCAGATGTGGAGCGCCGTTCGGCGACCACCAGCAGTATGGCTAACCTTGACGACTCGGTATGCGACGCTGTCTCCCAGGTCTTGCTTTTTGCGGTGCGTGCTGAAGACACAGTGACCCGGAAACGGAACGCTGAAGTCTCCCTGATTCTGCTCGTACGAGACGAACGTTTGACGAAGCGACACTGCCATCAAGTTAGGAGGACCTCTCGACGCGTCTCTCCTCAACTGCTGAAGCAGGTGCACGCGGGCCGACAGTCCGGACGCCGGGTCGAGCTCTATGCGGTACCTTTGCGACGTTAACGGAGGCAGGGAGAACCATCTCAACAACAGCAAACAACTTATTAAAGTTGAAGCTTGCGCTAGCTGGTTAAACGTGATTAAGAGTACAGCCCAATTTTTCAGCTGAGGAAGTGGGGCGATTCCGCAGAGACTTCGTCACTGTATCATCAGTCTCGCTCACCAAAATGGAGATTGCTCATCTCCACGAAGCATGCGTGAGCGTTCTGCAACAACGGCGGACAGATTAGGGCGTTTGATGTTTTTTTTTTTCTATGTATGTAAATTAGTCCCGTTGTAATGAAATTTAATTTGGAAGTCAGCGTTTCGTTCGTGCCTAACAGTTTTTGCACACTTTTTATTGGTCTTCAACAACATCAACACAACGAAGAGCGCCGAGGGTGACGTCAGTGCAATCGAACTTGTTACGCCTCATCGAGGAGTTGGAAAGGGGGAAGAGCCCGCAAGCAAAATGATTCATCACGTGGAAAGGAAGAATGAATGCGCAAAGAAACATTTTTTACTCAGTAACTCTTGAAGGCAAAGGCCTACTGCTCACTTGGTAATACATTAATTTCCCACAACGTTGGTCTAGTGGTTTTGGTGCTCGACTGCTGACCCGAAGGTCGCGGGATCGTATCCCGGCCGCGGCGGCCGCATTTTCGATGGAGGCGAAAATGCCTGAGGCCCGTGCAGTCAGATTTAAGTGCGCGTTTATGAACCCCAGGTGGTCGAAATTTCCAAAGCCCTCCACTACGGCGCCTCTCATAATCATATGGCGGTTTTGGGACGTTAAACCTCAGCAATTATTAATGCATTAGGTTATTAAATCGGAGACCAGAGTTGTCGCAAGACATGACCAACCACACTGTGAGAGTCACACATTTGATGAACTCGACGTTATCAGTCAATTACACTGTACTATCGACCTTTTCTGTCCACCCTCCGGAAACTTTCCGCACCTAACCTGGTTTTGCACCACCTCCCGGATCAGAGGCATTGCAAGCATTCTGCCCCTCACCTGATTTTTCACTGCCTCCGTGATCAGTTCACCTTTGACCAAGCGATTATCTCACGTGATGACGTAAACATGTGGTGTAAGAAAGAGGTCGTGATGACGTCTTTGATTATCGCAATGTTTGAAGCCATGACAACGTCCCATGGGGACTTCATCACATCGTCATATTTTTTGCATCGCTCGCATCGACGCCGCCAATGCCGACGGTCACTATTCGCATTTGTTGAGACATCTTAAGCTTGAAAAAGCGTGTCCCGCTACGTGGAAGCCTAAAGCGATTTCGCGCAACGTAGCGGCGATGTGGTCTGCATAATTATAGATAGATAGATAGATAGATAGATAGATAGATAGATAGATAGATAGATAGATAGATAGATAGATAGATAGATAGATAGATAGATAGATAGATAGATAGATAGATAGATAGATAGATAGATAGATAGATAGATTTAACGAGGCTTTCTTCCGGCACTCAATGTCTCTCAGAAAATTCTCACCAATAACTCTATCAATTGCTATCTTTATGGCCGATGCCAACTTCGAGATAGTCCTATTAATTGTTAAGTCATGCTTGCTTAGCCCAAATTTCAAGTCTAGCACTACTTTTTTTCATATCCGGAGTTATAGACGCTGGGAGGTTACGTTGGCGTTCGAGGTATGGTTTACCAACGACATCAGCACCGCAAATCGCCACCTGCTCCGGGGACCATAACTGATGTCTACCTTTTCGGGAAATTCTTATATGTAGGCTTAACCAGGCATGACATCGTGTTTTGTTGTTCCTTTCCTTTTCTGTATACCGAGCGTGTTGTATTGAACGAGCGACACGTTGTACCATTTTATGTGTCCGTAGGGATGCGCGTGACACAGCGGTACGCGCGCCTACGGCTTAATAAATATTCTTTCGTTGTATAAGCATTTTAGTTAAGTAAGAATGCGACGCGTTTGCGTCTGCAGTCGTGTACGTTGTCGGCCATTCTTGAGAATATGTATATTAGCCATCTGCAGCAAACATTACGATTCCCAATTAAAGTGAAGTGTACTGCTTGCTCCATTTCGTAGTTGTGTGCATCAAAAAAGGAAGAAATATTTACTGCTAGGGTAAGCTTATAATAAAGTTTGCTAAAAGCGGCAATGTTTTGGCAGAAAGGTTTGTCATCCAGCATCGGTGTCGCGTTTTACAGAAATGTCAACGGCATAATTAGCGGAATGCTGCTCGATCTGGTTGAGAAACTATGACGGTAGAACAGGATAAACATAAAATATAACGTGTGCTGTTGTGGCTCCAATGAGCAGTTGCGCACGTCCCACGACCACGATGAGAAAATCTTGGATAGACGTTTTGTTAAGGACAGCTGAAAACAGCTCTCTCATAGCAGGGTACACAGTACTTTAATTCATTCACGTATTCCACTAAACACAGGCTTAGTTGCTGAGTGCTCAGAAGCGTTTAGTAAGTTCTAAGCACTGTAAGTATACGCACAGCTAGATAGAGAGAAATTATGATTGTAGAACAGGACGAAGATAAAGTAAAAGGTTTACTATTGTGGCTCCAATCGGTAGCGAGGTTGCCAGTGGCGTAAATCCCCGAAAGTTATAAGGACGGTTACACATCTTTCAGTGGTGTCAGGCATTTTATTTGTGTAAATATGCTATTTTTAATTCTTGAAAAAATTATGCTTTCAAATAAAATATAAAAAAGAACGAGCGTCAGCGTCGTCGCCGGGTATCGGAAAACAGCACTGAGCAGCCAGTAGTATAAGCTCACGTTGAATGGCGAAGTTAGTTTCTAAGCACAGCTCGTAGGTAGGTTAAAGTATGCAATAAAAATACTAGCACTTGTTCGTCATAACGCGTAAACGTAGAGCTTTTTAAATGCGAAACATTTCCTAGCGAACCATTGACACTGACCGTTTCTGCCTATCTATCACGTAACACTCACATTACAATATTATTCTGAACCACTCAGCTTAATTACTGTTCTAGATCAATGCAAGGGAAAGGTCACTGCTTTCCCATGTTAGAGCATTTAGTACTCTCAGTCGTCCAAGATTTTTTTTTCTCAAAGTACGCTAAGGCACAGGCACGAGTGGCCCGCAACACACGTGGACCATGCTTATTGTAGCGCCACCACTTGGGACAGCTTATCGCTGTCTCGCAGTATTGTACACACTACTTGGAATCGTTGCTCTATATTTTTACACAGCCAGGCTGTATAAAATTGGGTCATTCGTAACACTGAAAAATCACATACTCAACGAAAAACTACCATCATCAAAAACAACCTATATGTTTAAATTAAATAATAACAATAATAATAATAATAATAATAATAATAATAATAATTCCTTTACGTGACTTAGCGTCTTAAACATCAGACAACAGAGCCGAGGAGTGCAGCGATGGAGAGCAAAGCAGAGCAAAGCTACGACGTCATGACTAACGTCACATCGACTGCGCTCGGAGCAGCTGCACATTGGCTTCTCCCACTCCCGACTCCGGCCTACCACCTGCGCCGCTGCTCCTCATCTCCGCTCCTCAGCCCTTCCTTCTCTCCGCTTGACCACCTGCATGTCTCCCACCTCTTATCGCTCTTTCTTTTAGATGCGAAGTATCTAATGGCGGAGTTCAATCCGGTGGTGGTGGTGGTGGTGGTGTTGGTGGTGTGCGGCGTGACCATCCTTACTGCACATGCGCATACCCTCTCCACTCACCCTCTCCACTTCCCCTCTCCCCTCTCCACATTCCCTCTCCCCTCCCCCTTTCCACTTCCCCTTTCCACTCTTCATCTGAAACGCGGGCTAGACATGCCGAAATTCTCTCCTGCGCAACGCCGCGATGAGCACCAGCGCATGCGCGTCCCCTCCCTCTCTCTCTCCTCTCCTACGCTGCCCCCCTCTTGCACGCCTGTCGACCGCGATCCCCGCTCGCCCTGTGAGAATTAACGGCCAGGCTAGAGACAAGATGCGCGTAGCGTTCCTCTTCGCGCTCCACGACGCGAGGTCGGTAGCATGCCCAAAGAACGCCAACGGAACGCGATCGTGCAAGTGCTGCGGCTTCGCATCGCCTCATGGTCCCCTTCAGCGGGAAATTGTGCAATTTTTCTTTCTTTCCTTCTTTCGTTCTTTCTTTCTTCCTTTCTTTCTTTCTTTCTTCTTTCTTCCTTTCTTTCTTTCCTTCTTTCTTTTCTTCTTTCTTTCTTTCTTTCTTCTTTCTTTCTACTTTCTTTCTTTCTTTCTTCCTTTCGCATTGCCCATTGCCCATTCCTGTTTCCTTTCTCTACGCTGAGAATGCGACCGCCATCCACGTGTCCAGTACGCTAATCTTCGGTTGCAACCTGCAGCAACGACGGTCATTCGTTCACATCCAGGCAACGGTGTAATGTGGCAGCGTGAAATGAAAGGTACCCTCGAAAACCTAGATAAAATTGACGTGTCTGAAGTGGCTGTTCGCGGAGAAGCCCGTAATAGAGACATCATCAATTATGGGAAAACTATACATAAACAAAAAAAAACCTTACAAGCGCTTTGCACTAGCGGTGCCAAGTCTGAGGGAACAGCGCAGATGGGTGGCCTTCCTTGTTCTTTAGTTTTTCCCTTTCTTGCCAGTGCGCCCCTCTTTGATACCGACGCTGACGTCATAGCTTTAGCTCCGCCTGCGCAGCTGTGCGGAGTGGGTTTAGAAGTAGAAGGCGGCCAGACGAAGTGCACGCGCAGCCACGCACACACACGAGCGGTACTCTTAAGAAGAATATGAAGTGGATCGTAAGGTTATCCAGGGGCGGGAATTTTTCCTGTGTTTTTGTGCAGTGCCCTGTAGTGAAGACAAAGTTCTGGAAACGTATTGATTAGCTATGGATTTGCTGTGTACTATGTGCTTTTATGCTTACCTGAGCAATGGTAATCTACCACAAATGTATTGGTTAATGATCGGTTATCGATTACCTATGGATTGGCTACTAATTGGCTTACAGTATGCTTTAGCATGCATGTGAAGGTATTTTTAAGCAATTTTCGGAAATTTATTACCCATTGATCGATTACCAAATGGCTATCCATTTTAATCTTTCATTCTCTCACTCTCTGTCTTTATATCTCTTTCAGTTTTCCCCTTGCTTTCTCTTTATTTCTCACTTCCCTTTCCCACCCCTTGGTATACTATACGATACAAAGCTATGTTATGCTTCGCCAGCGTGCTTAGATAGCCTAGTGGTGATGATGCTTGCCTTCGGATCGAGGTTGTGCGCATTCGGATTCCGACTCGGGAACAATTTTTTCTTGCCAAGAATTTCTCTCTTTCTTTCTTTTTTTTCTTTTTCTCTCTTTCTCTCTCTACGTGTTCTCCTTCCCATTAGGGTTATTGCATCCCACGCCGGACAAATCGGCGCATGTGTTTTGGGAGCGAAGCAGAAGATCAAGAAGAGGACGCACGTAGCATGTGCAGGTTCATGATGACGACAATTTTCTGTTTCTGGATTACTACAAACGGCTGGCATAACCACCTCCGCTGCTTAAATGCGCATGTAACCGGAACACCTACGAGAGAGAAAAAAACATCATTTCTTTGTGCAATTATGAGAGATCTTCCTCGTAGGGTGAGGGTGGAGCCCTTAGTTCAGGGCTCGCGCCATTCCATGTCCCCGCTGGATGAACCAACGCTGCTCCCGTGGCACCCTCCAGAGCCTCATTTGTATTTGCTTGCCCGCGGCATGTTTTTTCGCGTAAGACGCCGCCTAATATGTTACATATGTTCCGAAGGCAAGACTGTTGGCCTCAATGCGATGTCCTCACCATTACGCCGCTGGTGCATGCCTCGTCAGACTGAATAAAACGCTTTGAAGAATGTCTTTAGTGCAAGCAAGCGTATCCAAGACGCTACACACGTTTTCACAACGCTGACAGTGTCGTGGAGCTAGCGACTTTCTATTCGTATTGACTGTCACGATTGACACTGGTCGATTTCTGGTGCAGTATCATTGCTTCGATATCTTTATTATTTATTATTCAATTATGTTCTATATTTTGTGGTAGCGGGGACCAATATTACAGAAAAAACAAGGGCCGATGGTTTCATAGTCGTCGGATACCTCCTACTGCATCACATCTCGTCTTCATCTTCACTTTCTGTCTTTCAACAACTGAAACGCTTGCCCTACGATCATTAAAATCAACATTCTAAACTTTGTCTTGTAATGACATCGAAGTGCCAAACTGCACCAGAAATCGTGATCAATGTCTGCCTTTCCTCTGTCTGCAAATCCAGCGAGCTGTATTGAATTCGCAACCTGGCGTGGCATGCGTCTGTATCGATGTGTGTTCTACATGTGCGTTCGTGTCTATGTGTTAATATGAATCATTTCAAATATAAACATTCTATTCAACTAGGGTAGCAACGCGCTTACGTCTGCACTCCTGCACTTATCGTTGACTCTTATGAAATATATTTAATTGCCACCTGCCGCGGACATTGTTATTCTAAACCCGAGTGAGGTCTGCCTCTTGCTCTAATCCGTAGCTTGCTGCAAGAAAAAAGGAAGAAATGGTTACGTTCTCGGGAAGCAAGTAAGACACTTTGTTGAAAGATGCAATCCTTTGCCGGAAAGTCTATTCATGCACCATCGGCATTGCGTTTTGGACGAATATGAAGGGCGTAGTACAGGGGGAAGCCGCATGATTTGGTTGAGAAACTGTGGCGGTAAAGCAGGGTAAGGATAAAGTGTAGCGTTTCCAACTAAGTGGCTCCATTTGCAGTTGCCAAAAGGTGTCGCTCTTAAACATACCTTCGATAGGGCTACTATTAAGGTCAGCTGTCCGATAGTCGAGTGCATATTACTGGAAATGATTCGCGCTTTCTTCTAAACACAGCTTTAATTGCCGAACACTGCCAGTGTTAAGGACAGCTGCATACAGCCCTCGCATTGCACCGAATGTAGTACTGTAAAAGTCAGACCTCTTCTCGGCCAATAAACTTCCACTCAACCCATGGAAATTTCGCGGATATCAGGAAAGAACACGAAGCTTCTGCTGGATTCAGTGGGCTGGTATGCAGCAAAGCAATGAAATGACCACTATGACATTAAGGCAGCAGCTTCTCATGTATGCGATAAGGAAGTACATGTGACATGCATGCCATGAGCTATCATTCATGTTCGTGGTGTACTCATGTAATATCATGCCTTGTTTTGAAATAACAGAGTCGACGAAATGATGAGCGGAGAAAAGCGCGAGCGGATAGATAGATAGATAGATAGATAGATAGACAGATAGATAGATAGATAGATAGATAGATAGATAGATAGATAGATAGATAGATAGATAGATAGATAGATAGATAGATAGATAGATAGATAGATAGATAGATAGATAGATAGATAGATAGATAGATACGTTAAAAGTGCCTTTGTTTCGTAATGAAGTGCTTCGCATGCAAGAAGTCTCCGTAATATTTATAGAACATAGAATTCCAACTCGATCTAACTATACCCTATTTTAGAAATTTCTCAATGAAACGAAGAAATTTCCATTCCATGGCACGTACCCATAGGGTAAAATGCTATCAATCCGAATTAAGTCAGCTAAGTTTGAAATTAACCTGACTTAAGGACATCTTTCCTGAAATAAAAGAGTTTGAAAGGCGTTATTTTTTATACAGTTTGAACAAAGCGGTCTCCTTGGAGCGTGCACTCTAACGCTATAACGTTAAACACCTAACTGCATTAATCACGACCCCTAGCCTTATTGGAGGGCACTGGCTTTGGAGTTTCTGCAAAAGCTCCCACAGGAACACTACTGGGGCTGCATTCATTACCTCATGGTTTTTGTGTACAGGGGGATGTGTTCGTCTTCTCGCTAATTACTTGTTCGGCCTCCTCGTGCGATCACTGCATTAGTTCTCCCCACGTTTGCACATCGGTAGTCTACAATAGCATCACGTATCCGTCTACCTGGCATGCGTCGCCCGGACATGCCATGCTCCATGTCCGGGCGACGGAAAGACAGGACAGGGGGGGCAAAGACGCGGAGGTTAACCAGAAGAAGCGTCCGGTTTGCTACCTGTACGTGGGGAGGGGACGAGGGATTTAAAAGAATGAAAAAGAAAAAGAAGATATGTGACGACAGCACGTTGTCGCGGTTTCACGCAACCGGACTCAATGTGAAACTGTTACTGTTAGCAGAAAATGTTGCTGTGTAGTACTTGGCCTACGGTCATGACTGTTTTTTTTTTTGTTGGAAGAGGCTGCCGATTGTGTAATAGGCTCCCGTAAAAAATGTCATTGTCGATTTCACGAACTTCCCGATTTAAGGAAATAATTCGAGAGTGCTCATCAGTTCCTTAACCCTATTCTCAGCTATATCCAGAAGAGGCTGCCGATCTGTGGTCCAGGCTCCCGTGAAGATGTGAGCCACATATCGCCTGTCTGAGGTGCTCAGTGTCATGATGCGTGCTGACGTAGCTTCCTGTCCTCGTGTCATCCCTCCCAGTGTAGCTCCCAGCGTTGGGATTCAAGAAGCGCTGCGAGCATGAGAGAAATCCCTGTAACTCAGCTTATGCTTGACGCATTCGAAGCATTGTTGCGGAAACGTATTTGTGAGTCTATAAACTCCTAGATTGTGGTCATTCGATGTTCACTTGGAAAAGTGTTGCAGGGGCCGGTTCGTATTCACCGATTAGGTTCTCGGTTATTTGCTTTACTGTACCTTCGAACGTCGAAATGAACGCCCAGTAATAGTTAGGTCATGCTTGCTTTCCGTGAATTTCAGAGCTTGCGCCGCCTTTGAGGCATCGTATTTTCATCGAACCTAACATCGAACAGTCGCATAAACTACGAAACAATAAAAGCGAGCTGTGTACTTCACTCTTGAGTAGAAACTTCAGGAAAGCATCGCCTGAAGTCAGATAATTATTATAAATTCCTGTTCAGCTTATCTTGGAATATGCTGCTGTAGTATGGAACTTCGTCTCTGTAACTCTTGGTAATCAGTTGAAAGTTATCCAAAAGAATGCAACGTGTTTGTAACTGACTAGTATTAGATTAACAGTAGCGTCACAGCCTTGAAGAACATGATCTACCCAGAAAAGTTTGATATCCGCCGTGGTGTATGCATGTGTTAATTTTAAATCAAATTGATGGGAATAATACCTTAAATATCCGCAGTGTTCTCCTAAAACAGCGACCATCGTATATCATTGGCATGACCTTAACAGAAACAAACACGAAATCTCTTGCCGAACAAAAGTGTTTCAAACGTCTCTCTTTCTTCGAAGCATTTGCCAATCGAACGAACTGCGTCAGGCCGTGGCGTTGAGAGATGGCCGAGACAGTGTTACTTTACGATGGATGTGTACTTGTGATAGAGCCCTTTCTGACATCCAGAAGCTACGCTCTTAGTGTGATTACTGTTCGTTTGTGTAGGTTTGATATGTTCAACTTGCAACCATTACTCGCGTTTTCTCTCCTCTGTAATATCCCCCCGTCCCTCCATTATAATGCCTCGAGCGATTTGTAGTGCCATAACAAATAAATAAATAAATAAATAAATAAATAAATAAATAAATAAATAAATAAATAAATTTCCATCTGCCGCGACCTCACATCGGCGCTCGAGTCAACAGACTGCCTTTGTCGTGTGTCAGGAATACCGTGTCTCAACTGCAATAACTAAATATGCTTAAATGCCAGAAGCATTTCTTTAGCTTGCAAGATGGGTTTTGGACACGCGACGCGTTATGGCGGTGGGACACGCACGCACGCAAGCAACACGGATAGACGTCAGACTCTGCCCAGGCGGCGCTGCGAAAAACACCGCCATCAGCGCCCTCATCGCAGCCCTGGCACTAACTGGGTAGTGCAAAGAGAGCCGTCCGCAAGCGAATGTGCATAGGCCACGATATATCCCTCCTCTTTCGTTGGTGTCGAGGCGCCGTTTCCTGAAAACCAAGGACCTGGAAAGCTTCTTCCGCCAATCCACGCTTCAGAAACAAAGGAAGCTGATCAAAGCGAACTGCTAGTACAATGCAAAATAAGTTTTAGTTATTCCCGCGCGCTGCAACTCGGAAGTACAAGCGAGCATCGTACGACATCGAGTTCGAGGCAAACCCTCCGACATCCGTTCTCTAGCGCCTAAATGCGTTAAAATCGGGTATATACGTAATGCCACAGCGATAAAGTACATACACGATCAATTTACTTAGCTATGCATCTTACGATCAGTGGCACAAAACTCCGTTCATCAGGGACGAATGGCCCCGGCGATTTTCGCCTTTGCAGTTGCATTCTCCGTTAATTCATCTCTCGCTTCCTGTGTGTTGGACTGTTTGATTACGCATGCTCAAATGGTCTCTTGATGGTCGTCTTCCGTTTGTGCGTACTGCAAACGGGGATACGTGCGTGTCCACTTTCGCGGGGTACAACCAAAGGCAAAACCCTGGCCTCCGAGATAACTATGGCAACCGCGGAGGACACGGGCGAAACAAACCTGAAGGTGGTCACGACCAACATTCTGTGATTTACTCGTATGACGCACGTGTTAGCTAGTTAGAACCAGAACTCTGAGCCTTCAAAACGTACGTCCACGATGCTGTGTTGTGGCGACCAACTCGTCGCGGTGTGCGTATCACGCGTCTTCAGTCTGCCTCTAGCTGCTCACTTCGTGTTGCACGACAAGCACCGCGGTCAGAGCCTCTGCTGAGCTTCATAGTCAAGGTTACCACGGTTCTTCATCAGGGCTACGCAAAACAACAGCAGAGCAACATTATCACACTTTCTCATGCGACCGACTGTGGAGAACGCGGGTACTTCGCTTACCCAACACGCTCGCAACATCCCGTATCCAGCGCTCTCGCCGTTCTTCTTCGTACGACAACTATGGAAATCGGTAAAACTTAACGTTGTTGTTCAGTCTTTTACGTCCGTGGCATTTCACAACGCAACAGTGCGTCTTTTGCGGCGTTTCTTCGTAGCGTGCGGAGGGGTCTCGTCTGCTGCTGTTTTCGCCGTGGTTCTGGCGAGTGATCCAGCAAGCACTTCACGACGGTTCGGTGGCGCGTCCGACTAGCGGAGAGCAATTCACAGCTTTCCTTCTGAGTGTTAAATGCGCAAACACACGCGATATTAAGCTCAATCGTCGTTTCGCACTCGCTACTTGCACCTGGTCCCATAGCAAACTGTGCGAGGGAGTCGGTCTATGCACTACTCAATACTTCTCCGACAGGTGGCGCCACACGTCTTGGAAACTCCAGAGTCTGACGTCTATGACGTCGAAACGGCGCATATTACCACCGGAAAGACCTGATAGAAAATGTTACAAATGTTCCGAAGGCAAGATTTGGGCCTCTGGTGCATGCCTGATCAGGCCGAATAAGACACCTTGAAAAATGTCCCGTTTGCAAGCAAGCATGGCTAAGACGCTTATCGTGTTTTCGCAGCGCCCATGAAGTGTCGTCGAGTCAACGTGAAGTTATTAGCGTTGATGATGCTAATTGACGGTAGTCAATTTCGTGTGCAATATCTAACTTAGCTGATTTCGGGGACTGATATCTCCGAAAGAGGCTGGAGGGGGGTGCGAAGATGTTGTTGCTAGCCTTTAAATATCTGCTACTGCATCACTTCTCGGCTTGAACTTCTGAGCACGTCAGTGAACTGAAACACGTGCGCTAATGTAATTAAAATGAGTCACTTACATTTTATGCTATGCAGAGAGAGAGAGAGAGGGTGAGAGAGGAAGCCCGGAAAGTTAACCAGTTATAGCATCCGCTTTGTTACCCTGCTTCAGTGGTCAGAGGCTATGAAGGCGGGTAGAAACAATATATTTATGTATAGCAAGGCTTTTGAGTTAGCCACCTGCACCGGAAATCGTGAGTGATGACCGGTCTTTCAGATAATTTTCATATATAGTCTTAACCACGCGTAGCTTCTCGCTCTGTAATTTTCTTTGTTTTCTTTATGCCCAACACGTTGTTGTTGTAAGCGTCTGTATTGAGGCGAAAGCCTTAAATGCCCCACCAAACACGAAATGTGACAGTCGGCGTCTGCGTTAACGCGACTCATGCGAGAAATATTCATGATCTGATGACCGCGCACTATCATGACGTCAAGGTGCCACAAGTCACTAAAATTTGTTACGTCTCTATGACATCACATAACGTTACATGATGACGTCATCACATGACATAGGGGTGCCAATCCCGGAGGCATGTAACGTGCAGAAAGCTTGCAATGCCTCTGATCTCGGAAAAAATGCGAAACCAGGCTACGTGTAAAAAGCTTTGAAAGCCGGGGCCATGAACACAATCGACTAAATAGAACAAGAAAAAGATGGCTTTTGTTTTGGAGTCATCTTAGGGAAATACATGAGGAACCCTGTGAGATTGTGATGTGTGTGCCAATGTGGTATGCGCGCCTATTATTTTAAAAAATTCTGTCAATGTATAAAAATCTTAGTTAAGTAAGATAGCGACGCTTTTGCGTCTGCAGTCGTATACGTTGTCGCTGATTCATCCGAATATATTTAATTAGCGATCGGCAGCGGCAACTGCAATTCTCAATGAGAGTGAAATACACCTGTTGTAGTCCATAGATCTGTGCAAAAAAAGAAGAAAGCCTTACTTTCATTGGTACCTATTAAGGTACCTAGCTAAAAGAGGGAATGCTTTGCGGGAAAGGCTTATAAGGGTGTGCGAATAGGGAAATTTTATCTCAATTCGAATTAGAATCGAGTAGAGCCTAATTGTGGCCAAGAATATCGAATATCCAATCGAATATTGAATATAAAAGATTTTACTGAGAACTGAAAGAAAGAACAAAGAAATGAAATGTGCTCATGTCTGCTAGCACATAACACGGTGAGTGACTGCTACCGAAAGACTACAAATTGTCCTGCAGAAACGCAAGCTGTTGTACATGAGCTGGCTTCATGCTCTCTCGCCGTGACGTTACGGTGTTTACGGCTCATCTGACAACGGTAATGTAGTGACGTTAGCGTTAGTTTTAGCCCCCCACCCTAACCAAGTTGCACCATTAGCCTTTGTCGCCATAGGTCGGCAAACTCACTCACGAGTCGACACACTCAGTCTCACTCAGACTCAGATCGAGACATGAGTCTGAATGAGTCCAAGTGAGTAATGTTTTTAAATGTAAACATTTTGACAGAAATCTGTCTGGCTGGGTGGAATATTTAGGAGGTTAATATGGCTCCAGCCATATTAGTTAATCAGGTAATGAGTCCGGTTGAGGAAAAGTTTGGTGAGGGTGAATCCGAGTGAGTCATAAGGGCGAAATATATTTCATGAGTGAGTCTGAGTGAGCTCCACATTTTTGCCGACCTATGGTCCTACCAATTCAACTTCAGCATTACTATCAGCCTCATGTCGGCTTACGTTTATACTCACGTCGGACTCGGACATACTTCAACGCGCTACCGTTCATACGCCAGCTGGATTTTGTACTGATCAGAGGCGTGAGTGGCGCAGGGAGAGGGGAAGGAGGTGCCTCGACGTCCCCCCGCAAACTTTTTCACGGGAAATTAATGATACAAATATCTCGTGTGAGTCGTCTCTTTTAATAAAAATGACCTTACTGAAGTGCAAACTCTGATAACACCTATTTGAAGGTACGAGATGGGAATGTACAAAGTAGAGCACCGTTTATGCGAAATATTGGGGTAATGAGCATTGACACTATGGTAGAAAAGGCAAATTATAGGCTAACGGACTCATGAGTCGACTCACTCAGACTCAGGCACGAGAGGGTCATGAGGGGATGGGGGGGAGGGCGGCCTCATATGTTTACTCAGTCATAGTCACGCTGGTTTTTGACGATAATGGTGGCCTACAGCCCCTGTTGCATTCAAAGAACTGTGTGCTTCCCATGTGTCCTTTAGCAAAGCCAGCGTTGCCACTGTGAGAAGCACGGCGTCGCTTCAATGCCGTGCCTCTCACGCCCGCAAAAACCCCCGCAATCGTGAGATTGCAGGTTTTTTTTTTTTTTGTAGCGTTAGCTACACTGGCCTAGCCGAGCCACTTCCGCGTGGCACCTCAAGAGCCGTGCTGCGCAAGCGCGAGGATCAGTGATGTCACAGAGTTGGCACATCGGAGCCGGCACCTCCCGCGCACTCCGCCGCTACCGCCGGTCTGCGCTCTCCAGAGGAATGACGTCGTAGCCGAGGTAGCCGTACTGGCGCCAGCGCGCGCGCAGCTATTCGCCTTCGCTGTGCAGTCGCCATCTGACACTGCGCTAGGGCCGCTGATAGCACCTCTGACTGGCGTTTGCCAGTGTGGTTTAGCCATGGAGCAGGAAAGCGCAAATGCTGCTCAACGGCGCAGAAGAGCGGAGAAGCTTAACTGATCGCATCCCGAAGTAGTTGCCTGGCAAAATAAATATACATGTGCCGCATAATATGTATACCATTTGTGGGCCATTGGAGCAGCAGTAAGCATGATAATCAAGGGGGGGATCGGAGATCTCTGTTCGTTCCGCTTCCGCGTTCGTTCTGGCGGTGTTACGTCACAAAAGTGGGCGGTCCGCAGCTCTCTTCCGCCGAGAGGAAGAAGACAGCCAATCGTCAAGCGGTGAGCGGCGAACTTTCCGGAAGTAGACGCGCAACTTTTGTCCTCAGCAAAGGGACCGAATATTTCAAAACGAAGTGTTTCTCCCTTCTAATAAATGCAGTTGTTATACGAAAAGATATTGTTTTTCTTTTCAAGCTCAAGCAGTTTCTGAAACAGCAATAGCTTTGAGTGCTGACATTTATTGGTGTTAGTTTTTCTAACGTGCTTGCTATGTTAAGTCGCGCACGCAAAAAAAAGAGAAAAGTAGCGGTTGGCGCAGTTTTTCAAAATGTCGTCCCACCGGAATGTCTGGCTTGGCTCCCGGGTGTCGGATCGTCAAAGGGAGCTTCTGCTGGCTTTTATAAAGGAGCACCCACATATAGCTACGCCGTCGCGCCAGCTGGGGCCGTCGTTCACGAGTGAGGACCGGGACGACACGTGGCAAGAGCTGGTAGCGCTTTTGAACTAAGAAGTCCCTGCGCGTAAGACCACAGCCCAGTGGCAGGCCCGTTCATTTCGTTCGCACTGTTCGTTTCGAGAACCGAAAGCGACGCCGCACTCACTCATGGCTTCAAACGCATCTCGCACCTCCAACCGCAAGAGAAGCACACGTCACAAGCGCCATTTTCTGAAAATCAGTTGTTTCGGCAGCCGCAACCGCCGCATCATGCCGTGTGAAGCCGTTTGTTCGCTCGAGAGGACGCGTGCGAACGGCCTCGCGATCCGTTCGTTTGTAGCAGACGACATGCTCGTTATGACGCGGTATGACGTCACCAAAAAATAAAAGATCAAGCAAAAAAAAAATTCGGCAGATCCCACGTTCCGTGGGAATCGATGTTATGCGAAGCATGCGCGGGATGGTGACTGTGGCGTAATTTTCACATTGAGCGAAACGTTGCGGAATGACGCCACAGAAATGTGGAAGTAGTATACGCACACATATGTCGGAGTCGCATATGTATTATATAACCAGTTCTTTACAGTTGCGTAACGATGCTGCACTGCTACTCAGCGATATTTACATCGTGACGCGCCACAGATGCTATCCGAGAGCTATCCTCCGAGAGCGGGGGTGGCAGTGTTGTGGCCAGGGGCGTAGCCAGAAATTTCTTTCGGGGGGAGGGGGGTTCAACCATACCTTATCTATGTTCGTGCGTGCGTTTGTACGTGTGCGTGTATATATACGCAAGCAAAACTGAAAAATTTCAAGGGGGGGGGGGAGTTTGAACCCCCAACCCCCCGCCCCCCCCCTTGGCTACACCCCTGGTTGTGGCCGTGGATGCCCCCAGTTGCGATAAGAGCTGTGGCGCCACTCGAAATTGCTTTGGAAGCCAATACTTGTCCGTTATGATGGAGAACGCACGCACGTTTCACGAACCCGTGTGTATGTGTATAAGGGGTTCCTTGACCGTTTTTCAACAAGTTTTTCTGTCTTCAGCTTCCTCGCTTTGCTTGAGTCCGCCGCGGTGGTGTAGCGGTTACGGTGCTAGGCTACTAACCCGAAGGTTGCGGGTTCGATCACGGCCACGGTGGTCGCGAGCACCGTGATCAATGAGCACCAGCAGCTCGACCTGACTTGTAAATCGGATCAGGTCATGATCGCGGCTATGAGGAGTCTAAGTGTAGAGAAGTGTGAGGTACAGTGCAGCTGGTGGAAATCCCGGATTCCTCTTACGATGAAATGATCTATGATGCCTCCTGTCGTGGACGTGGCAAGAGATCTTTTGATGCCCTGCCCACATCCAAGCCGTCTTTCACGCAGTATAAGGACCAAGCGTTGTTGGGTCTTGATAAATAACGGTTGAAGTCACCGGTAATTAAGAGAGGCCTGGTTCTCTCAGCAGATATAATGTAGGAAGCATTCACCCTGGTTTTTGCGTAATCCACGTGGTCCACGTTGCGGATCACGTGGACGAGTCGATGATAGTTGAGCGTCTTCCAGGGGTGTTCTGTCTTCAGCTTCCTCGCTTTGCTTGCGTCCGCCGCGGTGGTGTAGCGGTTACGGTGCTAGGCTGCTAACCCGAAGGTCGCGGGTTCGATCCCGGCCACGGTGGTCGCATTTCGATGCAGGAAAAATGCTAGATGCCCGTGTACTGTGCGATCACGGTACACGTTAAAGAATACTCGATGGTCAAAATTTCCGGAGACCTTCGGTAAAACGTGTCTCATAATCATATCGTGGTTTTGGAACATGAAACCCCAACAATAATTATTATCACTTTCCTTGCGTGTCAATGTGTGCGTTCGCGGTTACTGTGTTGGTTGAGACTCTGGATCACCTCTGGCACATACCCGCATAGCATGAACTCTGGTATACGGGTATGTGCCACACGTGACTGAGAGAAAGGGTTTCATGACGTACGGGACAGGTATTTTGCGTTATTCATGTCATGACCAGTGCATCGTGGTCGTCATACACTAATCCCCTGCTATGCCAATTTTGGCATATTACAAGTTATGGAGACGACCAGGAGAGGGCCCAGATGTAGGCGGCTAGATAGATAGATAGATAGATACGTAGATAGAAACGGCCAAAGTGCCTGAAGTTCGCTAAGAAATGCTTCGCATTTAAAATGGCTACGCCCTTCAGAGACGTGGTTTTTTCCGGCTTCGGCTAATCGCGTGCGCCGCCAAAATGGGTGCAGAACGAACGGCGCAGAACAGAGATTTCCGATCACCCTACTCGTTATGATGCGATATGACGTCACCAAAAAAGAAAAGATCAAGCAAAAAAAAAGAAATGGCGACAGCCCCTGGCCTTTAGTGGCATCTCCCGCATCAGCGAATCAGCGCGCTTGTTCTTCCCCATGAACATACAGATCTCCGATCGCCCCTCAAGCTAATCCTAGACAATCAGGAAAGCTAAGAACAATAAGCTGAACATTTTCTAACGCTACGTTATCCTGGCATAGCCGAGCTAAGGCTCCGCAACATTTTTTCGTATCGCCGTGGCTAGACCGACCAGATGAAAAGAAAGCAGCGGCATAGAACAAAAGCGTTTGAAAAAAGCTATGCAAATTGCAGGCGCTTGCTCGTCTGTACAGTGATTTGACTGGTCTGAAAAAGCATCTTAATTTTCATATAAGCTAATAAAAGCCCGAATTTATCTGACAGTGTATATTGCAATGCTCACATCAACTTCTTTCAGCTCGGGACCAGAATACTTGGACGAAACTATTTCACCAACGGTATCACGTTGGCCGAGCGTGTTGAGTTCCGTTCCTGGTTTCGGATCGCCTCGGCGCCGCGCAACCCAGGTGATTTCGGAGCCGGAGAGAGAGAGACGTGCCTGCTACTGCGGTGTTCGCATGTAAACAAGGCTGGAGAACATGCCCAGTAAATATGGCCGGCTTCTGGTTTCACCGAGGCTTCACAGAGTGTGACGTAAGAGCCTTTCTCAGTTTTCCTTCCTCCATGAATAAACACCATTAGCGGACAGTGCGATTGAGGTCCGCTTCTCGCTGTAATTCATAGTGCTGAACAAGAAGAAAGGATGAAAAATTTACTTTCAGTGGACCTAGCAAGGCACTTTGCTAAAAGAGACAATGCATTGATGGAAAGTTTATCCATCCGTTAACGGTATCGAGTTTTAGACCTATTTCAACGGTGTAGTTAGCAGAAAGCCGCATGCTTGAGTTGTGAAACTATGGCGGTAGAAGGGGATAAGGATTAAGTATATCGTTTTCTGTCAAATGGCTCCAATGACCCCATGAAGCCTCTTTCAAGCCCGTGTAGACGGTATGTAGAGGACAGATGCGCACACCTCCCCCGTAATTGAGTAATACTACTTCAAAGCACTATTCACATTTCGCAATAAACACAAACTTAGTCCCTGAGTTCTCAGCTGCCCTGAGCTGCGCGGCACTGTCAGTGTAAGGACGACTGCATACAGCGACCGCCTGGTTCGTGATGTAGTATAAGTCGTGCACCTCTTCTGTGCAAAGGCACTTCTAGCCAACCCATGAAAATTTTGCGGATTTACGTAAGGAAAAATCACGAGGCTTCGGCTGGACTCAGTGGGACGGTATCAGGAAGTTATTGAAAAGGCCAGCATGCATCCAGACAGCTGCTTTTCATGTATGTCATGACGTAATACATATGACACGCGTGCCATGATACATAATTCATGTTCGTGGTATACTCATGTCATGCCATGCCTCGTTTTATTATAAACAGTGTACACGAAATGATGAAAGCAGCAAAACGTGAGTGGCAAGATAGATAGATAGATAGATAGATAGATAGATAGATAGATAGATAGATAGATAGATAGATAGATAGATAGATAGATAGATAGATAGATAGATAGATAGATAGATAGATATCAGCTTACTGTTCGTTGTCTACAAGCTACTTACAAAAGTAATTGCTAACAGAATTAATACGACATTACAGTTCTGATTATAGTCGTTCAGAAAGGCCTATGGATTGCGAGGAGCGAGGGCGTTTGCAGGACCTTCTTCTACGACGTCAAATCGTGTAGTGAACGGAAGCCGAGGGGAACGACGTCGAGCAGGTCAACTATGCAATAGAAGAAGATGGCTAAATCGGGGCATCACATGTTTTGCGCGGTTCTGTGGTGTGTTCACCCAGCGATTTACAGTTCCGCGAAGGTTTTTCAGGTTTGCTAGTGACAACGGGTGAGCACAAGTATTGGGTCCATTATTTGAACAGGTATTCATTTTTCCTGAGTACATGAGTAAATTCAGTGCTCGGCAAGCCTGACTGGACTGACATAAGTGCTGTGTCGCTAGACTAATTCGTCATTACGACAGCCTACCTATTGCCGGCAAAATACGTTTAAAGGAAGGCTTGAATGCGTGTTGGTTCGGCTACACAGTTTTCTCATCTTCTATTTTTTCCATGTACTTCAAATTATGTGAAGATCCTTCCTGTTCCTTCCTCTTCATGGAAATGCACGTAGTTACTTTGAAACATTGTGGACCTTTACTTCTAATACTGTCACTGAAATACATGTAATGAACCCACTGATATTTTGAGAAATCGTTTAACAGGGAATGTCGCTGGAGGCAACGTTTCGACAAGTGGGCTTTTCTTCGTCAAGGCAATGCCGCTGCCCTGACGAAGTTAACTTGTCGAAACATTGTCTCCAGCGCCATCCCCTTTTCAGCGATTTCTTGTCGCTTCAAGCCTTCATCTTACACTGAACTTCTGTCTTGTTTGGTACTAAGTTCTGTAAGAAAAATATTGTTACGGGGAGACGACAGAAGAAGGCTGTATTTACAATATTCACACAATCGCAGAGATCGGGATAACAACCAAGATGGCGAAACAGCAACGAACCCGTCCTCCTCTTCTTCGTCCTCTAGATAAGCGGCACATAACATTACCCGCCGGCGGAGAAAGCACCGACTCGGTGCACCCGGGCGAAGACGGTCGCGAGAATGGTCACTATACACACGCGTCGGTGGGTTCCGGTATCTGATAGGGCTTCAGACGGACAACGTGAACAATGTCAGTGCGGGGCTGAGTCAGCGAGGACGAAGACAATGGCTCGATTTCATACGTCACATCGGTCACTTGGCGGCATACACGGTATGATCCGGTGTAAGGGAAGAGTAGCTTTTCAGAAAGCCCAACACGGCGTGCTGGAGGCCAAAGGAGGACAAGAAATCCAGGAAGAAAGTGGGCGTTTCTGTGATGGCGATCGTAGCGAGATTGTTGGCCCGCTTGCGATTCGGTTAACCGAACGCGCGCAACTTGACGTGCATGGTCGGCGCGAGCGATGGCTTCTTGAGCGTACTCAGTGGGTGGGCACATTGAAGGAGGCATCATCGTGTCCATAGGCAACGCTGGATTTCGGCCGAATAACAGAAAGAAAGGTGAATAACCAGCCGTCTCGTGACGCGACGAGTTATACGCGAACGTGACAAAAGGCGATGTTGTAACTTGTATCCCAATCTTGGTGGTCGGCCGACACGTACATTGCTAGCATGTCGGTAAGGGTCCGGTTCATCCGCTCCGTCAAGCCATTCGTCTGTGGATGGTAGGCCGTAGTTAGCTTATGTTTGGTCGAGCAAGACGTCAGGATGTCATTGATGACCCTGGAAAGAAACTGTCTGCCACGGTCGGTCAAGAGCTGGCGCGGTGCCCCGTGTTGCAGGATGACGTTATGGAGCAAGAAGTCTGCTCCGTCAGTCGCGCAGCTGGTTGGAAGTGCACGAGTAATTGCAAACCGTGCAGCATAGTCCTTGGCAACGGCGATCTATCGATTTCCCGAGACAGACGTAGGAAACGGACCAAGCAAATCGAGGCCGACACGATGAAACGGCTCATATGGGATTACGAGTGATTGAAGACGGCCTTCAGGCGGGCGTGTTGACTTCTTCCGGCGCTGACAAAGGTCGCACGAAGTCACGTAACGGCGTACCGACCGATACATTCCTGGCCAGTAGAAACGACGGCGTGCACGATCGTATATACGGGATAATCTGAGGTGCCCCGCTGTCGGCACATCATGAAGTTGGGCAAGAACAGTCGAACGAAGGTGTGCCGGAATCACAAGCAAGAGGTCAGGACCGTCAGGTAAGAAACTGCGACGAAGCAAGGTGCCATCGCGTAGCACGAAGAGACGAAGGCAGGAATCAGGAGTCGGTGAGTTGAGGCGGTCAATTATCTTGTGGAGAGTCGGGTCACGGCGTTGCTCAGCGGCGATGTTGAAGAGGTCATTTATTGCGAGCACAGATGTAATGCTATCATTCACCGAAGGTTCCGGTGGGTCGACGGGATATCGGGACAGGCAGTCGGCGTCCTGATGCAAGCGGCCAGACTTGTAGAAGACAGTGTACGTGTACTCTTGAAGTCGTAATGCCCAACGACGAAGGCGACCAGTGGGATCCTTGAGAGAAGACAGCCAGCAGAGGGCGTGGTGATCGCTGACAACGGTGAAGGGTCTGCCGTACAGGTAAGGACGAAATTTGCCGATGGCCCAAACAAGAGCGAGGCACACTCTTTCTCTTATTGAATAATTCTGTTCAGCTGCAGAAAGGAGGCGGCTGGCGTGTGCAATAACGCAATCCTGACCATGTTGATTTTGGCCGAGAACAGCGCCGATGCCATGACCACTGGCATCGGTACGTACTTCGGTGGGTGCAGAGTCATCGAAATGAGCCAACACAGGGGGCGATGTGAGTAGGTCGACGAGATGAGAAAAAGCTGATGCTTGGGCAGGACCCGAAGAAAAGGGGACGTCCTTTTTGAGAAGGCATGTGAGGGGCTGCGCAATCGCTGCAAAATCTTTAACAAAGCGGTGAAAATACGAATATAGGCCTAAAAACGAGCGACCGTCCTTGGAAGAACGTGGAGTGGGGAAGTTCGTAACGGCGCGTATTTTTGCAGGGTCAGGCCGTATACCCGCAGCGTCAACAAGATGGCCAAGCACGGTGATTTCGCGGCGGCCAAAGCGGCATTTTCAAGAGTTGAGCTGAAGACCTGCGGTGCAGAAGACTTGCAAAATAGCCGACAAGCGTTGTAGGTGGCTTGAGAACGTAGGTGAGAAAACGACGACATCGTCGAGGTAACAGAGGCATGTGGACCATTTGAAACCCCGAAGTAGGGAGTCCATCATGCGCTCAAATGTTGCGGGCGCGTTACACAACCCAAAGGGTTGTGTAAAAACCTACCTTAAACTGGTACAAACTGGTTGTGTAAAAACCTACCTTAAACTGGTAGAGCCCATCCGGTGTAATAAAGGCCGTCTTCTCCCGATCATTTTGATCGACAGCAATTTGCCAATAGCCTGAGCGAAGGTCTATGGAAGAAAAATATCGTGCGCCATGAAGAGAATCAATGGCGTCGTCTATTCGCGGCAAAGGGTAGACGTCTTTCTTGGTGATCTTGTTAAGGTGCCGATAGTAGACGCAGAACCGCCAGGTGTTGTCCTTCTTTACAAGAACCACAGGGGACGCCCAAGGACTCGAAGATGGCTCGATGATGTCCTTAGCGAGCATCTTGTCGACTTCCGTTTGAATGACGCCGTGCTCAGTAGCAGAGACACGGTAAGGACGTCGATGAATGGGTCTTGCGTCCGCGGTATCAATACAGTGAGTGACCAGAGATGTTTGGCCAAGCTGCGGCGAAGCGAAATCGAAGACGTCGCGGTATGACGCCCACAAAAGGCGTAGTTCATTGCTTTGAGAAGGGGAAAGGTCCGGGGCAATCATATCATCGAGGGGGTCATCAAGTGTTGCGCTAGCAGCAGGGCTTCCTGAAGCCGCTTGTGGAGTATCAATGGCCAGGGCCACAGGGTCTAGTGCGTCTAAAGGTGATATGGTGCCCAGCGTGATACCCTCGGGAAGCAACTGTGCGCGACGTCCAAAGTTGAGTACAGGCATGCATGCTTGGTTCGCAGAAACAGTCACAAGGGAGTGATGCAGAGCTAAACGTCGCGTCAGAAGAACGTCCAAGGAAGGGGTAATCAGGTAGTCGCCATCACGTACAGGAGGGTCTGGGGCAAATGAGACGTAAGTAGCTGTACCTGGGCGCAAGCGAACCAACTGGACAGCACATAAACGTGGTGGCGACGCAATGGTGTGGTCAGGCATAGCAGGAAGCTCTAACTGTAAAAGACCAGAAGAACAGTCGATAAGGGCAGAATGCGTGCTCAGAAAGCCGTGGCCGAGAATGAGGTCGTGGGGGCATTCGTCCAGAACAGCAAAGAGAACTGAGGTCTTTGGGTCATCGAAACTCACACGCGCAGTACACATTCAAAGAACGCAAGGAGTACCGCCATCAGCTACACGAACAACAGGTGATGAAGCGGGCGTAAGGACCTTGCGGAGACGGCGAGAAAGGTGAGCGTTCATTGCTGATAATTGGGCGCCAGTGTCGATGAGCGTCGAAACAGGCACGCCATCTACTTCTACGTCCAAAAGGTTTTGTCGGGTAGTTTCTACCGACCAGAGGATTTCCGGGTCGGTAGGCCAATGCAGCATCACCTCCGGGAGCTGCACTGGTTAATTTTCCGAGGAGGGACGGCGAGGGTACGGCGAAGCTGAGCGACGGGGCAAAGGTGACCGAGAACGTCGCTGGTTGTGCGGGGACGGCGAGCGGTCGTAACGTGGGGCCGAGGTTTGGGCGTTAAGGTTCGGAGGGTATTCGCGGGCGTAGAAAGGTGAGGTTCGAGTGTCCTTTGCACGGTACGTTGCACGAGGAGACGACGGCCGACGATAGCGACAATAGCGAGAAATGTGGCCTACACCGTTGCAGTTAAAACATATCGGCCTCTCATCTCGTGTGCGCCACTGGTTCGGATCACGGAACCTGGAATAGGTCGGTTGTGGGCGGTAGGAAGGAACAGTACTGACCGCGGGACGACTTAGGACACATATGGGCTGGATACCTGCGTTGGCCAGTTCTTCGCGCACGACGGATTAACGACACTGTCGGGCGGGTCTCTTCGTAAGAACGGGCCTGCGGTGCGGATGGGGATGCTGCCTCGATCTCTCGCCGCACAAGGCGCAGGAAGTTTTCGGTACTGGGCGGCGGCTGGAGCTGGACGTCTTCGCAGGACGACGTAGCGGCGGTGTTAGGGAGCCGCACAAATTGCTGCGTGACTCGACGACTCTTCGCTTCTTCAAAGCGTCGGCACTCTCTGATGATGTCGTCGATGGTGGAGCAGTCCTTGTAGACTAGTAAGTGAAATGCGTCATCAGCGAAGCCCTTAAAAATGTGGCTGACTTTGTCAGTTTCGGGCATTTGGTCGTCAACTTGCCGGCACAAGGCTAAGACATCCTAGATGTACAACATGTACGGATCTGTCGAGGTTTGTGCACGGCACGAAAGTTCTTTCTGGGCGGCTGGCTGTCGTGCAATAGGCTTTCCGAAAAGGTCTTTCATTTTTTGTTTGCATACATCCCAACTGGTCAGCTCCTCCTCGTGCGTGTCGAACCACACACTGGCCGTTCCCCTGAGGTAGTAACTGACGCTTGCGAGCACCAAAGTGGGATCCCACCGGTTGGTCTTGCTGGCGCGCTCGTAGTCGGTCAGCCACTTTTCGACGTGCAGGTTGTCAGTTCCGCAGAAGGTACCAGGGTCTCGGAGATGAGTCACAACGACGTGGCTGGGTTCAGTTGGCGTAGCGGGGGCTGGATCAACGGGCCTGCCTGTCGACATGATGGATTGCCCAAGGAGACGCCCGCTGCGAAGTTCCGTGGTGTGCTTCGGATATACCCCGCGCCTCCACCAAAGATGTTACGGGGAGACGACAGAAGAAGGCTGTATTTACAATATTCACACAATCGCAGAGATCGGGGTAACAACTAAGATAGCGAAACAGCAACGAACCCGTCCTCCTCTTCTTCGTCCTCGAGATAAGCGGCACATAACAATATGTTCGTAAACCGTGGATGACGACACATTTGCTGAAAATGATCAACGAAAAAATAAATTGTTCAACACATTTCTGAAAAATCGGAATTTGGATGCATTACAGGCATTCAAAAAGTACAGAAATCTTCTAAACAAAACACTTCGCAACGCTAAACGTGACTACTTATCTAATATGTTCGATGGCGTCAGGGATAGCAACCATTTATGGCACCAGCTTTCTTCAGTTATCTTTTCGCGAAATTTAACTCCCGATTTCAAGGAATTACCTATAGAAAACAAAATTCTAAGCGGACAAACGTTAGCAAACACTTTTAACGAGTTTTTCACATCTCTTCCTCAGAGTTCTCACGATCCTGCTATACATGACTATTTAAAGCCTCCGTCCCAATCATCAATTTTTTTGGCTCCAACAGACAGTAGCGAAGTATTCAATACATTCACAGCACTTAAGAAAACCAGAGGTGAGGACATTGACGGCATCAAAATATAACCAGTAGTGTTCATCCTTGATGTTATCACTCCTTGTATCACCCACATTTATAATCTGGTTTTAAGCACGGGTGTATTTCCTCAGAAAATGAAGATAGCCAAAGTTAGAGTCATGTTCAAAAGTGGGGATAAAAAGAATTTAGGTAATTACAGACCAATATCTATTTTACCGCTGTTCTCGAAACCAATAGAAAAGTTAATTTACTCCAGGTTATTAACATTCCTCGATAAGCACTCACTTATTACTTCATCTCAGTACGGTTGTCGGCCCGGATTGTCAACAGAAATGGCTCTATTGCACCAAAAAGAATTGATCCTCACAACATTGAAAATAAACTGCTAACACTGGGTGTTTTTATTGACTTGTCGAAAGCGTTTGATCGCATAAACCATATCACCATGTTAAAAAAGTTAAATTATTATGGGATTCGGGGTATTGCAGCTGACTTATTAAGTAGTTATTTATCCAGAAGGTATCAGTCAGTTTGCATTGACCGTGAATTGTCAATAGTCTGTGAAATTAAATGTGGCGTTCCCCAAGGCAGTATCCTGGGGCCGCTCTTGTTCATTATCTATATAAATGATCTTGTAAACATTGATAGCTCAGCTAATTACATCATGTATGCTGATGACAACGGCGTCTTTCTAGCCGGAACATATGCTGATGCCATAGCAGAGCGTGGGAATCATATACTGCAAAAATTAAATGATTGGTCTGTCAAAAACTCACTAATAATCAACTCTTCGAAAACAAAAGCTGTTTTATTCCGCCCGAAATCTGTACCGTGTAACCTAGGACACGTGCTACACTTCAATCAATCTGTTATTGAATTATCTTCAACAGCTAAATCACTGGGAGTAATTTTTAACGAATTTATGCTTTGGGACCATCACACTGATTACCTGCGCACTAAACTTTCGAAAGCTTTAGGCATGCTAAGGAAGTGTATGCATTTTCTGTCTGTCTATCACAGTCGTTTAGTATACACTGCTTTGTTCGAATCGCACTTGCGCTGTTGTCATCTCGTGTGGGGAAATTGTTCTAAGAAAGCCCTGTATAAGCTTACTATAATGCAGAAAAACGCTCTGCGAGCGATTGCCAAGCAGCCATATGATGCGCACACATCTCCACTATTTACAAAACTTGACATTTTATAGTTAGGCCAGTTATATGAACTTAAGCTGCTATCTTCCATAAGATCTGAAATACGTAAGGACAGAAATACTCTGATAACTCTTTCAAACTAGCAGCCAAAAACTTCCTCACGCACTTGAGGCACACAGAACTTTGGCATGTACCACGACCGCGAACAAACTATGGTTTGCAGATGATGCTGTCTCGCGTCCCTCAGGTTTTCAATAAATTTCATCTCACGATTGAAAAATTGCGTGTACTTTCGAACAATGACTTGCATAATTGCCTATTATCAGATGGTGTCTCGCTTCATTTAGTCATACATTTGCACAAGCTCATACCGAACTCTATCTTACGTGTTCTCTTGAACAAATATTACTGTTGTTACCTTTCGTGTGCATTGTTTTATTGTATTATTTACTTCTCCTCAACTGTCTGTTATGAGTTTGTTTTGCACCTCAAAGAGCCTTTGTGTACATGTTTTATTTTGCTTCTGCTATAGTGTCCGCTGCTGGGTAATGGGAGGTGGGGCCAGTCAAGCTACTTGCGCGTAGCTTTTTTCCCACCTTCCCAACCACATCTCAAGTGCAATTGTTTTTGTACTTTGTGTGGCAGATAAACCAAACTTCAAACTTCAAACAATATGTTCGCCGTCATAACAGGCGTGATTGAGTCAAGTACGACGTGGCTTGCTCGGATTTGTTAATAATTTTCGCACTGGTTCCGTTATTCTGGGTTCAATGTTTGCTATTTATGCGCATATTTCATTTGTAAATTATAGCTGCTTTTGCAGATTGAGACATTCACACTACGTGTATGTCTGTGTTTTTTATTAGGAAACATGTGATTAAAAAAAAGAAGATTGGAATTTTACTTGTGTTGATTGAGTTTTTCTCTTATTGAGAAATCCATCAGCTTTAGTTTGTCCAGTTCACAACACACTAATAAAATTAAAAACTTGGTTAACTAAATTTGACGAATGGCCGCGTCAACCAAGAGGCCAGTGGACCTGCGACACAGCAAGAATACATTCCGCTTGCATGCGAAGTGGGAAAGGAGGGCTTCCGTGGCAACCCTCCTCCTCTCGGTTTCACGTCATTTCCCCATATTTGTTGACCTCAACAGTGACGTCATGAAAGAAATGTTTTGCTTGTGAATTATTTCAAGTAGATACCCGGCTGCCGCCAGTGGTGGAAGCGGCGCTTCCGCAGCGTATCAGCATGCGAGAGCGTTTTACCTCTTCCCAGAATCAAAATGGTCTGGGCTCACCCCCAATATTTGGGTGCGCTGGCCCCAAAATTTACTTTTCTCAATTTGTGGAGTGAGTTGACTCACGTCCAGAACCACTCCAAAATTTTTCTCGGCCCACCCGCGAAATTTTGGTGGCCCGGCCCAAGAAATGGCTTTGTCCGGTGCGACAACTGAACTTACCCGTTATTAAAAGGAATTGTAGCCGCTCAATTCCTACAGAGAGAGAGAACAAGCACGCAGTGTGAAAAGGAGGTTAGAAAAGCAGCAGCACAGCTCCTTGAAATGGTGGTTGAACTTTCAGCCGAAGTTCGTCATCTGCCATTTCACTTTTATTTCGACAAGCTCTTCACCAGCCTGCACCCACTGAGGCGTCTGAAAGAAAAAAGAAACTTTTTGGGCCATGGACACAGTGAGGCAGAACAATGTGCCGAACGAATGGCCCATCGGTCGGACTGATTTCATCAAACGCAAGACCCAAATTGTAACGCAATGATCAATATCTCGCGATGTCACAGCAGCGGCCATTCGAGTATTCAGTGTCAAAAGAAGGCGGCCAAAGCGTGTTTCCAGCATCCGAAATCTAATGTAGCACTTCCATTACACACCACAATATACTTTAGTATGCGTGGTGGGGACTCGGAAAAAAACTGCTACGCGCTGCCTCAATTATCAGGCCTATATCTGAACGCGGCTTTCAACCATAATTGAATGTGACATGAACAACCGAAAGCTTTCCCCATACAGAGGGCTCTGCTCGTGTCATTTCCTAATACTAGGCACGGAATGCTACTTAGGATTATAACCTGCTCGTACATCAGCATTAAGCTACAAATGACTACAAAAATAACTACAATTTATGACTACCCCCGCAACTGTCAAAAATGACTACAAAAAATGACTACCCCCAGGACTGTGATTTTGAGTACTCTCATGCCGTACTCATTTTAGATGCGAAGTGTCTTAAGGCGGAGCTCAATCCAGTGGTGGTGGTGTGCAACGTGACCACCCTTACTGCGCATGCG
The DNA here is from genome assembly GCF_013339695.2 of Rhipicephalus sanguineus. Taxonomy (NCBI): domain Eukaryota; kingdom Metazoa; phylum Arthropoda; class Arachnida; order Ixodida; family Ixodidae; genus Rhipicephalus; species Rhipicephalus sanguineus. The sequence continues at coordinate 105,192,363 of NC_051185.1, read as the reverse complement.
CATACCCTCTCCACACACCTCCTCTCTACTCAACCTCTCCCCACCCTCTCCACTTCCCCTCTCCACTTTCCTTATCCCCTTCCACTCTCCCCTTCCCCTCTCCACTTCCCTCTCCCCTTCCCATCTCCCCATTCACCTCTCCTCTTTCCCTCTCCCCCCCTCTCCCCTTCCCCTTTCCACTCTTCCTCTGAAACGCGGGCTAGACATGCCGAAATTCTCTCCTGCGCAACGCCGCGATGAGCTCGAGCGCATGCGCGTCCCCTCCGCTTCTCTCTCCTCTCCCACGCTGCCACCCTCTCGCCCGCCTGTCGACCGCGTTCCCCGCTCGCCCTGTGAGAATTAACGGCCAGGCTAGATGGAAGATACGACGCGCGTAGCGTCCCTCTTCGCGTTCCACGACGCGAGGTTGGTAGCATGCCCAACGAATGCCAACGGAACGCGATCGTGCAAGTGCTCCGGCTTCGCATCGCCTCATGATCCCCTTTAGCGGGAGATGGTGTAATTTTTTTATTGTTCCCAACCAGCAGTTACTTAAAGAGATGCAAGGCGAGCTCAGATTGACATTTAGTAGCGGAGCTGCTTATGCTCGGTGGAACTCCGTTAGTCTCGAACAAAAATTATCATCATCATGAACCGGCACGCAATCCCTTCGTTCCCTTCTTCATCTCCTGCTTCCCTCCCACAACCCATGAACCACTTTGCCTAGCGTGGGATGCAATATCCCTCATGGGCGAGCAAACGTGTACAGAGATAGGGAGAAAGAAAGGGAAGGACACAGAAAGAAATAGAGAGAAGTAAACACACACAGAGCAAAAACATATAGCCGCACAGAAAGGAAAAGATATAATGAAATGGAGTGAAAAAGAAAGATATATAAAGAAAGAAGGAGCAAGAAATAAAGTGAGAGTAATAAAAGAAAGAAAGACAGAAAGATAGAAAGAACAAGAAAAAGAAAGTAATATACATATAGCGAGAAGGAAATAAAGAAAGGAAATATGAAATAACTTGAAATTAACTGACACAAAAAAGACAGAAAAAGAACAGATAAAGAGGGAAAAACAAAGAAAGAGAGGCAGAAAGAAAGATAAAAATAAATAGAAACAAGAAAGGCCGCCCAGCGCCGCCCTTCCTTGAGGCTTGGCACCACTATTGGCCGCGAGATCGAGCGGAGTCGCCGTCTAGCGGCTTCTGGCTGAACCGCACCTAGTGTGGATTGCTCCGTGCGTCGTCTGCTAGCCGCGTTGAGTTTGCATGTGCGCGTACGTCATGCAGATCCTCAAAAGGCGGTTTGTTCCGTTGCGTTAGTGCAACTTTAACCGCTCTTAGGTATGCCTAACACGATGTAAAGAAGGATTTGGCCTTGATCGGCTGTATAGGTACTGTAATAACATCAGAGAGTGCACTTGTCGAGAGTGCTGTGTGTGGTCGTCGTACCCTCCGTTCACGAGAGTCATATCAGTGTAGGTGCCACTCAGTGGTTCAAGCGCACTGCAAAGTGCACTTCACGTTGCCCTAATGATGAGAAGTATTAAATCTCATGTGAATATAGCCTTTTAGCGGCGCGGTGGTAAAAAAGGCTCGCATGTACTTGAGCGTTGTGGTTAGGTGTTGTTTATACGTTACGCGACGAGCTTCAGTTGTTGACGGTCCGGGTCTCGCTAGAGAGAAATATTTCTGTTAAGTCACGTCTGACGCTTCGGTGCTTAAATTGTCCCCTAAAAAGAACAGAAAATGAAATGACACGGAAATCGCAAAACTGAGTTGCCTTGCGCAACTTTACCTTGTGGCGAAATTTATACAAAAACACCCGTGTACTTAGATTAAGGTGCGCGTTAAAGAGCGGTGGTGGTCAAAATTAATCCAAACGGTGTAGTTTACATTTATGTCGTAGTAATTGCACGCGAAGCCACATCTTTTTTTCTGTACATTATGTTGAGCGTTTGTGTTGCGTTGTTTAGATTGACGGAAGGCAGCGGGCATTATTCGTATGAAAAAAACGTACTTTGATCCCGTGAAATAGCCGGACCTTTGTTCCATTACTGTCGTGCAAGTAATCAATCGAAGAAATTTCCGTGCTGTACAGTTACCTTTGTGTACTGCTACTGGAATAAAAACAAGCGTGTGCGTGTTAAACGTCTCCGTAGCGCTAAAGCGCTGTCAGCCACGTAGCTTTCCTCAGTAGACCTATAAGCTATCCTACATTTCTGGGGAACTGAATAAGAAATGCGAATGAATATTTGAGCACGCAGTGCACAAAGTGCTATTTCAACTCATCGCGCAGGAATACGGGCTTTCTTTTTGTTGAGGGGCATCCGAGTGAACAAGAAGTAAATAGTTAATTCAGTCGCGCTATACAGCAGTGCGTAGTAGGTGGAACACACGCTAAACGTGTACAAATAAAACAACAAGAAAAAGTCAACCATTGCGAAAACGCCGACTGTCGCCGAAGGCGAGCAACCCGTTCGTTGGCAGAATACGGTTCTCTCACAACTAATTGTAACGTTCGGCGCGCTTCGTGCAATAATTCGAGAATGAAGAGCGCAGATATTACCACAAAGCTGCAGTCAACGCATTCTGTTTGCCGGAAATCGGGTAACATCGCTCACAACGAAGCGCTGTTGTGCACGTTTGTATACGCGGCGCCGACAACCGCCTATCCACACTAGCGCAGCGACGGTGCTGCCACCTGTAGCCCGATCTCGCGGCGAATTGCCAAGCTGTCGCAACTTTTTTTTTGTGGCAGCTGGAGAAACTTTAGGGACGCTTTGCTAAGGGACGCAATGTTCTGCAGCAAATGTTTTTCATTCGCCATCTGTATCGCGTTTCAAGCGAATTCCGGCGTCGTAGTTAACGGGAAGCCGCATGACTGAGTTGAGAAGATATGCTGGTCAAGCGGCATAAGTATTAAGTATGACTTTCGAACTAATTGGCTCCAACAGCGGTGTGTATGTGAAGGAACGCAGCGCACAGAAGACAAAGAAGAGAAGAAACGCACACAGCGCTGCTTTCTGTGCGCTAGTTTCTTCAAGTATGAATACGAACCAACTGGCCAACTTGCTATCTTGTTCCAACAGCGGTGCTGCATTCTGCGCCTCGTTTTCCTGCAATATACCTATTGTTAAGGACAGCTGCATATCGCTCTTCGAAAATGGAGTACTTAGTACTGATTCATCTCTTGGTTTTAACGACAAAGCCGTTGATGCCTCATCAAGAGCGAAAATTGACCGGCGTCCCGCGACGGCGGTGCCCACAGTCCGCACACGAATTGTGCCAAAGATCATCATTACGCATTGACGGCATCACGACGTCACAGATCGCCAAACTCTATGGCGGCATTTTGACATCACGACGATGTCACAGTGAGGTGACTTGATGACGTCATCACATGGCATCATCAGGGTCGCCAAATGTGGCCCGATCACGGAGGCGGTGCAACATTAGAATAGGTGCCTCCGATCCTGGAGGTAGTGCAAACCCCATTAGGTGCAGAAAGCTTTCAGCAGGCATCAGGACAGGATCAGTACATCGACAGAGGAGGAAAGGAAGATGGCTTTCACCTTCCAGTTGTCTTGTGTGAGTTAGCGACTCTGAGTCATTTTAAACGAGCCTAGCTGCTGAGCACTATAACTAAGGGGACTGCTGCATACAGCTCTCATAGAATAGTGTATGAAGTACTCTATTCGCTTCCTTCACGCACAGTGGCTCCACCGAGCGGTGACCGCCGGAGCCTACCTCATGGTTCCTTTAATATCCGTCCTGCTTGAGACAGCAGATGCTGCCTCTTTCTTTGTGTCGTTTGAGGTCGTTTCGTCCAACGCCGGCACAAGCGGCTTCATAAATGGGACCCAGAAATGAAGTTCCGTGTGCCTCACAAGCTAAAGCGAAACATCACATGCATGATTCACCGCGTTCGTCTTCGTGTGACATTCACAAGAAGCTATGCCCACTTGATCAGCTGCAGAGACACAGGTCCCAATTGTTGTCATCGTGAGTTACCAGAAACACTTGAACATATATTTTGCGTCTGTCCAGCGTACGCACGAGGACATCAGAAGTTGGTCTCCTCGACTGGGAAATATCATAGCAGACTAATAACCGATGACGTTGTGTTAGGTCCTTGGCCTGATGTCAGCAGCACAAGTGTGGGTATAGAAGCAGCCATAGCCTTCTTACAAGCCACTGGACTGAATTCACGTCTTTAGATTTGACCCAGCGCAACGGAACTATATTCGCATCTCCCTACCTTACCATCGCCATTCATCACTCTTTCGTTACCCTGTCGCCCCTCCCCAGTGCAGAGTAGCAGGCCAGAGCAAACTATAGCTCAGGCCGACATCTCTGCCTTTCTCTAAATAAATTTTTTCTCTCTCTCTTAAGGCCGTTTCGCAACAACTTGACGGTGTTGATATTAGCGTCACCCTCCGGGTTTCTCAAGTTGAAAGGAAACTAAGAAAAAAATCAAATCTAGTTACACCCCAAAAGAAAGCTGTGCGAACTGCGGAGCATTGATTCGCCCGTGTTTCCCTTCTGTTTATGTTGGGTTCCTGATTTCTGTTTATCTGCACTTTCGTATTGCTTCCTGTTCTTTTGGTATGAATATATGCTATTTTGTGCACTTGTCTGTCCTTTTCTTGTTACTATCTCATTTGGCTTGCGACTATCAATTTTCTCTAATATCCTCTCCGTTTATTATTTGGCTGCTGTTTGCTCCTTCGAGCGCGGTGCGTCTAACTCCCGACACTGACGTTTTGCTGTCGCTTCTCCGGCACGGCGAGAAGAATAGGTGGATAGCAAAATGACGTCTTCCGGTTCGATGCCGAGCTCTTCGCTGTTTCAAGGTGTGTGGCGTTCAGTGTAATCGGGGAGAAAACACGCACTTTCTGCGATGAGGTTTTTACCAGTTATCTTGCCTCCGCTAAACTGCTCCGTAATTACAAGAAAACGGCCAATGATTTTGCTGCTTACCTCTCTGCGCAAAACCGTACGGTGGGAGGTCAACTAAGCCTCCCCTTCAAATTAGCGCCGCTTAAAGACCTGTGTAATGCGAATTTCAGGAGAATATTGACTGCAGTATCCGAGCATATTGAAATGCCGGAGTATTCATATCTCGTGCAAGGTAGGCTCCGGATCGGCGATGTGTCTCGGGGACGACACGAACAAGCACGAAAGCACACAAGAAGGTTGACATCAACGTAGCGTTTAACACAGATGAACATGATCTTGCGTGCCGCAAATGTTCAACAGTCAGCACCGACCCGATGCTCTTACCATTACGCCGCTTTCGAATGCGTCTTCATACTGAGTAAAACGCCTTCAAGAATGTCCCACGTGCAAGCAAGCGTGTTCCAGAAGCTTGGCGCGTTTTCAAAAAGCGCTGACGCATTGTCGTCTAGCCGGCGTTGTGCTGTTCACGGTGACGCTCACAACTGAGACGATCGAAGTTTTATGTAATTTTCTGTTTAGCGGATTTCACTTTGAAACATGTGCTCTAATATAATTAAAGTAAATGGCTTGAAATTTGTATTCTAAAGAGAGAGAGAGAGGAAAAAAACGCCAGGCCTGCGCTGAAACCGCAGCACAGTCACAGCGAAAGCTGGAAGAGCGGCGGTTCTAGAGCCCGTTGTAAGCTCTCTTGGGGCTACAATACAAGTACACTAGAAAGGTACCCACTACGCCATAAATCACAATTTTTGTGAAGATGGGAAGCACCTACTAAGCCATTATTCGTCATTCTGCGGAGAAGCGAGGCACCAGCTACACGTCTGTAAAGAATTATGTGTACTTTGTTGACGCGACGACTAATGACGATGAAGAATTATAGCTCAGCTCTTTGTAATGGGTTGGAAGTTTTAAACGGCCCACCAGTTATGTAATTTGCATTGGGTGACGCCCGGTCGCTATTTCCCTCTCCCGTCATGCTGTATAACATACATTGACGTGGGAGTGAGACGGGGGGGGGGGCGAAGACCTTTACTGAGACCCCGAGGAAATGGATCATGCGCTTATGGGCTTCCTTGGAAACCAATACAAGTGCACTTGCGAGGGACCCACTACGCTATAAATCATTGTGATTTTACTGAGACCCCGAGGAAATGGATCATGCGTTTATGGGCTTCCTTGGCAACCAATACAAGTGCACTTGCGAGGAACCCACTATGCTCTAAATCATTGTAATTTTACTGAGACCCCGAGTAAATGGATCATGCGCTTATGGGCTTCCTTGGCAACCAATATATGTGCACTTGCGACGAACCCACTACGCTATAAATCGTAATTTTTGAGAAGTAGGGCAGCAGGCACTGTGCCATTTTTCGTCATTCTACGGAGAGCCGTGGTATCTTCTTAACGCATGTAAGGCATTATGCGCTCTTTGTTCATGCTGTGCCTGAGGACGAAGACGAATTATGGCAGATCCTTTTGTAATGGGTTGGAAGCATTCAACAAGCTACTCGTTGCGAAATTCGCGTTGTGCGACGCTTAGTGCTTATTTTACTCTTCTACCACGCTATATTGCATATGCTAATGTGGTTCCTTCCCGACATGAAGCCTGTATAGGACCTTTTTGCAAAGCAGTTTCAAGCACCTCCATGGCTCAGAGGTCGAATACTGGACTCCCACGCAGAGGGCCGAGGTTCGAACCTCGTTCCATCCTGGATTTTTTTTCTTATTTCGTTTTTTTTTCCTTATTTCGAGCGATACTGGTTACGGAAACCGGCTGCGGCGGCGGCGGACAACTACGGCGCAAAAACGGCCGGTGAAATAATCTCATGACAGCTGTGCTGCGCGGAAAGCGCACCACAGTCACAGCGAAAGCTGGAAGAGCGGCATTTCTAGAGCCCGTTGTAAACTCTCTTGGGGCTACTAATACAAGAACACTAGCAATGTACCCACTACGCCATAAATCACAATATTTGTGAAATTGGGAAGCACATACAACGCCATTATTCGTCATTGTGCGCAGAAGCGAGGTTCCAGCTACACATATGAAAGGCATTATGTGCACTTTGTTTACGTGACGACTGATGACGATGAAGAATTGTGGCTCAGCCCTTTATAATGGGTTGGAAGCTTTAAACGGCTCACCAGTTACGTAATTTGCATTGTGTGACGCCCGGTCGCTATTTAACTCTCCCACCATGGAATATAACATACATTGACGTGAGAAAAAGAGACAGAGAGAGGGGGGAAGAACTTTATTGAGACCCTGAGGAAATGGATGATGGGCTCATGGGCTTCCTTGGAAACCAATGTAAGGGCACTTGCGAGGAACCCACTACGCTATAAATCATAATTTCTGTGAAGTAGGGAAGCAGCCACTATGCCATTTTTCGTCATGCAACGGAGAGCCGTGGTAGCCGCTAAAAACATGTAAGGCATTATGCGCACTTTGTTGGTGTTGTGCCTGATGACGATGAAGAATTATTGCAGAGCCCCTTGTAGTGGGTTGGAGGCATCCAACAGCCCACTCGTTGCGCAATTCGCATTGTGTGACGCCTGGTTACAGAATTCGCGTTGTGTGGTGCGTGGTTGTTATTTCACTCTTCTACCACACTAAATTACACGTGCTAATGTGGTTCCTTCTGGACATGAAGCCTGTATAGGACCTTTTTGCAAAGCAGTTTCAAGCACCTCCATGGCTCAGAGGTCGAATACTGCACTCCCACGCAGAGGGCCCGGGTTCGAACCCCGTACCATCCTGGAAATTTTTTTTTCTTATTTCGAGCGATAGTGGTTACGGACACCGGCGGCGGCGGCGGCGGACAACTACGCCACCAAAAACGGCCGCTGAAAGGATCTCATAACAGCTTTCGCTGTAATAGAAGGTTAACGAGATATTGCATCCGGTTTGCTACCCTGCACTGCTGTGGGGGAATTTGGGTCGCAAAGAGGGTGTAAGGAGAGCGAGAAAAAGCGAGCAAAGAAGAAGACACACATGTACAGGTAAAAAACGCCAGGCCTGCGCTGAAATCGCAGCACAGTCACAGCGAAAGCTGGAAGAGCGGCGTTTCTAGAGCCCGTTAAGCTCTCTTGGGGCTACAATACAAGCACACTAGAAAGTTACTCACTACGCCATAAATCACAATTTTTGTGAAGAGTGGAAGCACCTACTAAGCCATTATTCGTCATTCTGCGGAGAAGCGAGGCACCAGCTACACGTCTGTAAGGCATTATGTGCACTTTGTTGACGTGACGACTGATCACGATGAAGAATTATGGCTCTGCCCTTTGTAATGGGTTGGAACCTTTTTACGGCCCACCAGTTATGTAATTTGCATTGGGCGACGGCCGGTCGCTATTTCCCTCTCCCGTCATGCTGTATACCATGCGTCGACGTGGGAGAGAGACGGGGGGGGGGCGAAGAACTTTACTGAGACCCCGAGGAAATGGATCATGCGCTTATGGGCTTCATTGGCAACCAATACAAGTGCACTTGCGAGGAACCCACTACGCTATAAATCATTGCAATTTTTCAGAAGTAGGGAAGCATGCACTGTACCATTTTTCGTCATTCTACAGAGAGCGTTCGTATCTGCTAAACGCATGTAAGTCATTATGCGCACTTTGTTGATGTTGTGCCTGATGACGATGAAGAATTGTGGCAGGGCCCTTTGTAATGGGTTGGAAGCATTCAACAACCTACTCGTCGCGCAATTCGCATTGTGGGACGCCTGGTTACAGAATTCGCGTTGTGCGACGCTTGGTGCTTATTTTACTATTCTACCACGCTATATTGCATATGATAATGTGGTTCCTTCCCGTCATGAAGCCTGTATAGGACCTTTTTGCAAAGCAGTTTCAAGCACCGGCATGGCTCAGAGGTTGAATACTGGGCTCCCACACAGAGGGCCCAGGTTCGAACCTCGTTCCATCCTGGAATCTTTTTCTTTTTCGTTTTTTTTTCTTATTTCGAGCGATACTGGTTACGGACACCGGCGGCGGTGGCGGCGGCGGACAACTACGGCGCCAAAAACGGCCGGTGAAATGATCTCATAACAGCTTTCGCTGTAAAAATAAAGGAAAGAAAGCACTTACAGGAACGGTGTTCTAAGTACAGTCGTTCAGAAAGGCCTGTGGAATACGAAAAGCTAGCAGCGATTGCACGGCCTTCTTCGGCGACGTTAAGTACTATCGATTGCTTATAGAATTTTCTCTTCCGACATATATCCGTCGTCCAATGTTTCGAGCCAGTAGGAATGACGGTCGTTCTGCTCTGGGCAGTCCCATGATATATATCCAATTCTTTCATTTTAGGGGCGAAGCTCCTTAAAGCGGCACCCGTTCGTCCCCGTCGTAGTGCGTAACCAGTCTTAACGCTAGTTCCAGATCTTGACCTCCAAGGTGGTGCCGGTGGGAGACTTCTCCTGTGCGTTGTTGAACAATAAAAATTCGCAGCGTGCGCTTTAACTAAAAGCCGAATTCTTCTGTCTCTCATTCCCCATCAGCAGCCATTGGCATGTTCCAGTAGGAAACGTTAGTAGAAGTAGAAGTGTAAGTGTTAGCTAAAAGCCGACTTCTTCTGTCTCTCATTCCCATTAGCAGCTATTGTTTACCTCCAAGGTAGTGCCTGGTGAGATTTCTGCTGTGCGTGATTAAACAATAAAAACCTTGTTCAAAACGCCGTTGATTGATGAAATAAACCAACGAAAGACGCCAGATGTTTTCTAAAAGCAAAACGAAAAGACGCCAGATGTTTCTAATGCAAAACGAAAAGACGCCAGCTGCTTAACGAAAGACGCCAGATGTTTCTCCTCTCCTCGGTGATGATGTACTGGGCAGAATTCACGGAAGATTCACGGTTTACCGATGAACCTCCGCAGCTTCGCCCAGTCATCATCATTCACTCCGTGGATATGCTGTGATTTTTTTAGATGCGAAGCATCTTATGGCGGAGGTCAAACCGGTGGTGGTGGTGGCGGTGGTGTGCGGCGTGACCGCCCTTACTGCGCATGCGCAACCCCTCTCCACACACCTCCTCTCCGCTCCCCCTCTCCGTTCACCGTCTCCCCTCTTCACCCCTCTCCCACTTTCACTCTCTCCCACTTCCCATCTCCACTCCCTCTCCCTTTCCCCTCTCCACCCAACCTCCACCGCCATATCCCCTCCCCTCTCCACTTTCCCAGTGAAACGCGGGCTCGACATGCCGAAACGCTGCTTCGCGTCGTCCCATGGTCCCTTTCAGCGGGAGATGGTGTGGTGTTTCCACAGTGGTGACAGGCTTCGTAGGCGTACAAAAACATGGAATTTATGTATGTAAAGCTATCGCATAGATCCTTTTTATAATTGCAAGGCTAGCTTTCCTGCGATGCAGTTCGCCCAAGTAATGGCGGCGAGTCAGTTCGGCGAAGGGCGTTTTCAAGCGCAGTGTGCTTGCGCTACGACGCGGAAAGCGTAGCCATTGGCACGGCCGCTCGATTAAAAAATTTGCAGTGGCTTAGCTCAGCTATGCCAGGATATACGTAGCATTAGCAAAGGTTCAGCTGATTATTCTGAGCTTTCCAGATTTCCGCAGCACGTTTAGCTTTCCGCAGCATGTTTAGCGTTCCTCTGTTCATTCTTCTTACGCTGAAGCGCTAATTGCCAGGCAACTACTCCGGGATCCGATGACATAAGCTTCTCGGCTCTTCTGCGCCGTTGTGCAGCATTTGCGCTCTCCTTCTCCATGGCGTTACCCACCTGCAAACGCCAGTCAGAGGCGCTATCAAGCGGCAGCAGCGCACTGTCAGACGGCGACTGCACAGCGAAGGCGAATACACCATCTCCCGCTAAAGGGGACCATGAGTAGATGCGAAGCCGGAGCACTTGCCCGATCGCGTTCCGTTGGCGTTCGTGGGGCATGCTGCCGAGCTCGCGTCGTGGAACGCGAAGAGCAACGCTACGCGCGTCGTATCTTCCTTCTAGCCTGGCCGTTAATTCTCACAGGGCGAGCGGGCAACGCGGTCGACAGGCTGGCGAGAGGGGGCAGCGTAGGAGAGGAGAGAAAAGGGGAGGGGACGCGCATACGCTCGAGCTCGTCGCGGCGTTACGCAGGAGAGAATATCGGCATGTCTATCCCGCGTATCAGAAGAGTGGAAAGGGGGAGGGGAGAGGGGGGAAATGGGAGAGGGTAGATGACAGGGGTGAATGTTGAGGGGGAGTGGAGAGGAGGTGTGTGGAGAGGGTATGCGCATGCGCAGTAAGGGTGGTCACGCCACACACCACTACCGGATTGAGCTCCGCCTTAAGATACTTCGCATCTAATAGCTGCGCGCCGCCGTGGCTACGACGTCACCCCTCTCGAATGCGCAGAGCAGCAGCGGCGAGTCGCGCGCGCATGCGCAGCACGGCTCATGATGACCCCCGCGAAACCTGCTCTGGCTAGGCAAGTGTAGCTAACGCTACAAAAAAAGCAAAATAAAGTGGTCGTTCTACAGGTTTCTTCATATAAACACGCATTTTACACAAGTTCCAGCACGATCTCCTCTCCTCTTGAAGCACAACAGGTTTTGCTATTAGTCGGGTGAATGTGCTGCGCAGAGAAGCGCACTTGCGCACCACGAAAAGGGTCTGTAGCCACCTGCACCGGAAATGGTGCTGATATCCGCCTTCAGACATAATTGCCATATGTAAGCATAACCACACATAGCATCACGTTATATTGATTTATGTTTTTTTGTATCGGGACTGCTCTATCGGACGAACGGCACGCTGCAGCTGTATGCGTCTCTACTGATGTTCGTGTCATTGTTATATGCGCACCTACGGGTTAATAAATTTTCTTTCATATCCCCCGGCCTCGCCCGAAGAAAGCTTCCTGACCAGTTATAAATAGAGTTTACTCACTCACTCACTCACTCACTCACTCACTCACTCACTCACTCACTCACTCACTCACTCACTCACTCACTCACTCACTCACTCACTCACTCACTCACTCACTCACGTCAGCACTTCTGTACGTTGGCGCTGACTCTTACGAGCTTCTGTAATTACCCGCCTGCACCGAACATTGTAATAAACAAGGAAGAAATATTTACTGTCAGGGGAACCTAAGAGGACACATTGCTAAAAGAAGCAATGTTTTGAGGGAAGTGCTATTCATTCCTAATCGTGATCGCGTTTTCGACAAATATAAACGGTGTCTTTCAAGGCAAGGCCTCATTATTGACTTGAGAAACTATGGCGGTAATAGGCAATAAAGATTAAGTATAGCGTTTCTGTCTCAGTGGCTCCAGGCGCAGTATCTTGTTCCGTCGTATTTTTCTCTTTAAGGATAGTATTAACGACAGCGGTACTCAGCTCTGCCATAGTAGAATATATGGCGCTACAAATACTTCCCTTGCTCTAAGCACAGGCTCAAGTGCTGGGTCCTCAGCAGTTAAGGGCTGCTGAGCACTTAAGGTATAAGAACAGCTACACACAACCCTTGCGCAGTAGCACAGTGTGTTATAAAGTGACTGGGCTTGTAAAGACGTCCAGAAGAGAGAAGACAAGACACCACAAACGCCGACTAACAACTGGAAAGGTACGCAGAGAGGAAAAGGAAACTAGGCAGGAAAACATATCGACGCATGCCCAGACAAGAAGACCTGTCAGTCCAGCGCGCGTTGGGGTCTACGTGACAGATAATCGTTCATGCATCTGATTTCTTCTTTATGCAAGTTAGTCGATGGTTGGCTAACGCGTGCGCTACCACTATCATCGATATGCCATGCCTCAATCATCAGACGCGTTTCTTCATTCCTGTGTCTGACAAAACTGCGCGTTCACAGAATGTTGGCCTGCGCTTCCACTCTCTAAAATGTAAAGATAGATTAGCTAGTGGGCCTCCGGTTGGCGATCTCCTATTTCCGCTAATCTCTGGTTGACACAGCGGCCCGTCTATCCTACGAAAGAGGGGTCGCATCCATAAGGAACCTGATACACCACTCCTGTGCGGCAATCAGTGAACTGCTTGGTGTGTTTTACGAAGCAAAGGTCTGTCCGCTTCTTGTATATTACCCGCTCATTAATTCTCTGCACAGCGGCACGTATCTTACCTAACTTTTTGGCGGCCGTGAAAACAACATTAACGCCATATCTACCTCCCGCTTTCTTGAGCCTGTGAGATATGCAATGAATGCAAGGAACGCCTTCGACACGTTTGTTACTATTGTTTTCTGCAACCTTCTCGGACTGAAGAAAACGGACATCTTTAACCGCTCAGCGACAGTGGCCACTGCAACACGAGGATAACCTACATCCAAAACACGCGTAACCTGTCCTTTAACGCTGGCACTCATTTGGCGCTGACACGATTTGGGGATAGAAGACTTTAGGCATGACATGGCTGTACCGTTTTCAACAACCTTGGAAAGCTTTGACGAGAAGTTTAACAGCGGTTTCGACGATCTAGGGGAATACGACAAGCATACGTGATTCTTCTGAAACGTTATGCAAATGCCTAAAATTGTATTTCATCCATAGAACGCAATTTTTACAGTAAAGCTGTTAAGGTTGAGGTTTTTCGTGCGTTGTAGATAGAAAATTATCAATATCATGAACCGGCACGCGCCATCTTCTGCCTTCTCATCATCGCCTTCCCCTTCATCCTCTTCTGCTACACAGAGAGATTACGCAGAGAGAGATATTGAGAAACAAAGACATAAAAAGAAACAAAGAGAAAAAAAAGAGAAAGGGAAGAAAAAATGAAAAGACAGAAAGACAGAGAAAGGAATCAACAATTCGAGAAAGAGATATAAAGCCGCATACACAATAAAGAAGATAGCAAGCAAAAAAGGCCGAAAGCATAGCTATGTATAGCCCAGTATAGAAAGCATAGCCGTGTGGCGTAGAAAAACTATCATCTTCATGAACCGATGCACGCTCTCTTCGTTATCTACTTCATATTCGTCCTCTTCTTCATTTTCTGCTTCTAGTCCACCAGGTCTGCTAAGTTTCTGCACCTACTTTTTTTCCGTGAATCTGCTCCTTTTCAATAGTTCGTCGGTGCTTGTGGTGTTTTCACTTCTTTGCTGTGTGCGTGTTTGCAAGCCAGGTCTTTTAACATGAATAGGTACCAACTAGCACATCTCTATAGTATTCTAAGTGCAGTAAAACGCATAGTAAAGTGCGTATAACAACGCGATGCGCAATTTGGCAATTGTCCTGCAGTATATGATTGCGAGGCACTGTATTGTGCAATGAGCATGTCTAGGAAATGTGAAGGCCCAGCGACAAATGGAGCTTAGAATGACCTTGGCCGACACTGACCGCTGACAAGTTTAGCCCATTGTACATCCGGCTGTATTTTTGACAAGATCACACAAGAACCGGTTGAGGTATTGACGAATAAACCACAAAGAAATAGTATAAAAGACATTTCGTCAAAATCAAGACGGCACTTTAGTAAAAAATGTGGAACACATGTGTCCCGCTAGGCGCGTAAGAGGTTTTTCACAAGTGAGAAAACATTGTCCCGCTGACTCACGAAGGCACCTTCTTGCGATCGCACTGCCGGATCTTTGGGATGGAAAGGCCGAAACAAGTGATGCAGAGGAACACTTCACACGTAGTTCAGGCGAATGTCATGTGCAGCTCATTTACAGCAGTGCAACATCACCTGCAGCTGCGGCTCTTTTGAACATTCATAGGGTTGTGGTCTGTTCCTGGAAAGCTTACTGCACCGCATACACCAACTGTTCTTTTGCCATTTTTTGTTCTTTTATTGGCTGTCGAAATGGTCGAGCTCTGCTGTTGTTCCTGAATAACTGCCCATTTTTCAATAGGTGTTTGACATCACAAAAAAGGTCACAGCTTCATCGCAATTGCGAAGCAATGAATGCAATAGCAACAAATTGTAGTGTTAAACGAAGTGAGCCTGGCAGCTAACTGTTTTGTTCCGTTCTCGCGTAAGTAATAGAATACGGCCGCTCCAGAGAGAGACGCTCTCCGCATAGTCACTTCGCGTTGGGAGGGCAGCACGTAGAATCGTATACGAGCCGCCCGCTGTGATGGCTGTTTAGATAGCGATCCTCATGCACCCTCCGGAATTTCGATATATACTAAAAAAACGAGTCTAAACAGCACAAAGAAGGTCGTAGTAAGCCGGCTCGTCGGGTCAACATTTCGTCGAACGCCACGCTGGGCAGGAGACGCAGAGGGGTTACTCCACGCGCCGCCGTTTTCAAATAAATAAACAAATAAATAAATAAATAAATAAATAATCATACTCGACAGTTGCGGCGCGTTGTTCAAGCGCAAAGAAGAAACAACTGTGACAGTTGTTAGTTCGTGCTCGTCCTGTGTGTGTGTTGCTTTCGCACGTCCTTTGTGCTTGAGCGGCACGCTTGATGTTTCGAGCTGTTTGCTGTTATTCGTGTGACATTCCAATATATTGCTATCACATTCAGTGCTTCGGTCTTGCGGCGAGACTGTGACTTTTAAATGCTAATGCATTTCTTAGTCGGGCTATGTCAGGCGTCCGGAGTTGTCCGCGCGCCTCTCCGCTCTCACTCCCTCTCCCATAGCAACAGCTGCGGGCGCGCGCGCTTATCCTCGACCCTAGCAACCGGAGCAGGTGGTGCGGGCGGAGTAGCGGAGAGCGAGTGGAGAGGAGGAGCGCGCTCGGGCGTGTGAGGGCACTCGCATCGCAGGAGCTCGGCGGTGTGTGGAGAGAGGGTAGGTGCAGTGCTTCGCCGCTCCGCTCCTTCTCTTGCCGTTCATTCTCTCTCCTCCCTGCGCCACCGCCTCAATGCAGTGCATTTGAAACGCGTTTGTAGCGTTTGTGCTGCCTTGGCACAGCCTGAAAACAGCGTGTTCTAAACGCGTTTGTGCTGCATTGAAGGCGGTTGCAACATCCCTGAGGTGATTACGAACGCACGTAGGAAGCGTTAGTTGAAAGAGGCGCCCAAAAGGGAGACACTTGAGCGCGTCTATGTGTCCAGCTTTACGCCATTAAAATTACTACGCCGTGTACTCTCGGTGCAAGAAATGCATTCGCATTTCCTCGCGATTCCCTTCGGGGAGGTGGGGGCATTTTTAGGGGCGAAGCTCCTTAAAGTGGCACCCGTTCGTCCCCATCGTAGCGCGTAACCATTCTTAACGCTACTACCAGATCTTGACCTCCAAGTGGGTGCCGGTGGGAGATTTCTCCTGTGCGTTGTTGAACAATAAAAAATTCGCAGCGTGCGCGTTAACTAAAAGCCGAATTCTTCTGTCTCTCATTCCCCATTAGCAGCCATTGGCATGTTCCAGTAGGAAACGTTAGTAGATGTAGAAGTGTAAGTGTTAGCTAAAAGCCGACTTCTTCTGTCTCTGATTCCCGTTGGCAGCCATTGTTTACCTCCAAGGTAGTGCCTGGTGAGATTTCTCCTGTGCGTGATTAAACAATAAAAATTTTGTTCAAAACGCCGTTGATTGATGAAATAAACCAACGAAAGACGCCAGATGTTTTCTAAAAGCAAAAAGAAAAGTCGCCAGATGTTTCTAAAGCAAAACGAAAAGACGCCAGCTGATTAACGAAAGACGCCAGATGTTTTCTAAAGCAATGGTTTTCTAAACAATGAAAATTCACAGCGTACATGTAAAATTAAAGTCAGCTGCAAGTCGTCATAACTCTCATCGAACCTTTAGTATAAACGCGCCCGATCTCATGTCGGTGATGATGTACTGGGCAGAATTCACGGAAGATTCATGGTTTACCGATGAACCTGCGCAGCTTCGCCCACTCATCATCATTCACTCCGTAGATATGCTGTGATTTTTTTTTTCTTTGCAGCAACGCTGTTTATAAATACGTCATTTGTAACTCCACGAAGAATTACCTACTGAAAGTGACCTTCATTATGAACGGCCTTTACCTTCAAATTAAAAAAAAGAATTAAGGAGCCCTTCTCCTCAAGCGAATGTTGGCGTGGGCGTGCCTCACGTACTTACTTTCTTTCTTTCTTTTCTTCTTTCTTTCTTTCTTTCTTTTTATTGGTTTGCGCAATGCTCCCCTGGTTGCTTGCCTGCTCCATGCCGGGAATCGCACCGTCATCAACGTGTTAGGCAGCGCCACACTTCAGCTGCTGCAAGCAACAGCGATGGTCATGCGTTCATATCCAGGCAACAATCAAATGCGGCAACGTGAATTCATGTGTCACTTCGATAAAAGATGAGAATGCCGTATCAGAAAGGGCTGATCGCCGACAAGCTAAAGATAGAGAGAGCCTCAATAATTAAACAGCGGCGCACACAAATACGCATGCGACCAGCGCACATTCCAGGCCTCATTTATGTACGCATGTCGGCGGCGGCATTTTCACGCATGACGAGGCGATTTATATTTGTGATTTGTAAAATCTTCACCTAAAATATTACAAGCTCTCGAAGGCACTAGGCATATAGAAAAAAGTTCAAAACGTCTTACCTGTTCTTGGAAACTTAATGGTATACTTAAAACTTTTCGCTTCTCATTTGCAATATTGTCACTCGGTTGGAGGAATGGGGGTTGGGTAATGGTCAATTAGTAGAGTAGGTATATTGCAGGAGCATGCAATACGAGCAATTGCAAACGCCCCATACGATGCTCACACTTCAGATGTGTTCTGCAAGTTCAACATAGCGAAACGTTCTACCCTGTATGAACATCAGTTGCTGTCATCCCTAAATGCAATAATCCCTAACCTTAAATCAACAGTGTGGCCTTTTGTCAATTGCTGCTCGATACATCATCTCGTTACACCCATCATCGACAACCACGTACCAACTACGTTACACCCGGTCGACAACCACGTACCAACTACGGTTTTCAGACGCTGAAAAAGAGCCTGCCAATGATACTAAACAAATATCAGCTCACCGAAGAGCAGTTGTGGATTGTAACGAAGGAAAAACTATTCGACATTATTCACTAACATACCGTATGTTTTCACTGCATTTGTGCGGAAATATTGTTTACTGTTTATTGCTTCTATTGCCATGCAGATGCTTTTCAACATAATTCTATTCTGCTTTTACTCCTTTTTCATATTGTGCGCCCTTCCTGGCTGTCTTGTTTGCTGCCGTGTTCTGAGAGGAGACGGGGATAGTGAAAGCGCTACCCGCCATGGTGGTCTAGTGATTATGGTGCTCGACTGCTGACCCGAAGGTCACAGGACCGAATCCCGGCCGCGGCGGCCGCATTTTCAATGAAGGCGAAAAGGCTTGAGACCCGTGTACTTAGATTTAGGTGCATGTTAAAGATACCCTGGTGGTCGAAATTTCCGGATCCCTCCAGAACGGCGTCCCTCATATTCATATCATGGTTTAGGGACGTTAAACTCCAACAATTATTATTATTATTATTATCATCATCACCATTATTATTATTATTATTATTATTATTATTATTATTATTATTATTATTATTATTATTATTATTATTATAATGACGGTGCTGTTTACGCAGCTTCTATCCCGTCTTTTCCACCACACCTTGTACATGCACTGTACACAGGCCCGTAGCCGGGGGGCGGGGGCCTAGGGCCCGCCACCCCCCGAAATTTTGGTGACGTAGGTGTTTTTACCAAAAATAAATTATGAAAATAGGTGTTTTTTCTCCAATAGTCATGGTTTTCGGCAAGTGGGCCCTCCCCCTGCAAAAAATTCCTGGCTACGTGCCTGACTGTTCATCTTGTGGTAAATAAAACTCAGACAAATTCAAATCTGCCGAAGGCAAGATTTGAGCTGTGGGGCTCTTTCGATGGCCTCACCACTTCCCCGCTGGTGCATGCATCGTGAGAGCGAATGAAATGCCTTGCAGGTTGTTCCTAGTGCAGGCAAGCGTATCAATGACGCTAGACGCTGTATCACAACGCTGATAGAGGGTCGTGGAGTTGCCGTTTTTTATTGACATTGACTGTCATGGTTAATACCTGTCAGTTCCAGGTGAAATTTTTTTTGCTTAGATAGCGTCATTTTTTTGCTTAGAAGGGACACATAATCCATAAAGATCGAGTGACTGGGGTTTGCTAGTGTTAGAATTCCTGCTATTCCTTCACTTTTTGGCTTCAACTTCTCAGCAGGATTTCAACAGCTGAGACACTTGGCCTAAGGTAATAAAAATTACTACCCAAAACTTTATGTTAGAAAGATATTGAATTAGCCACCTGCACAGGAAATCGTGAATGATGTTTGTCTTTTAAACAAATTCGCACGAGCAGGTTTAACTAAGCATAGGTTGCAATTGCGTTCTTTCTTTTGTTGTGTTTATATCGAGCGCGCTGCATGTATTGAATGCACGACTTTGTGTTGTATGCGTTGGTACAGGTGTGCGTGCCTGTGATGTAATAGTGATTCTTTCAATCTATAAGTAATCTGTTTACTTACACAAATGATGAACTTGCATCTCCACTTATGTACGTTGTCGCTGACCATTGCGAATATATTTAATTTGCCGCCTGCAGCGGACATTGTGGTACTCAATGCGAGCGATGCCCGCCTTTTGCTGTGATCTATAACTCTCTGCTAAAAAATAAAGAAAAATTGACTTGCAGGGGAACCTAGAAAGACACTTTGACAAAAGGGGCAATGCTTTGTCGGAGAGGTTATTCATCCGTCATCGGCATCGCGTTTTACACAAGTTTCAACATCGTAGTTACATGCAAGTGGCATGATTGGGATGAGCAACCCTGGTGGTACAAAATGATAAGAATCAACTGTAACGTTTTCTAATAGGTGACTCCAATTGATAGTTGATAATGTTGGTGTGCGCTTTTAGGAAAGGTGCTCGCGGCTTTGCTATATTGAGAGTACGTAGTACTGCGAACCGACGTCTTCTTGTAAAGACATGCTCAGTTGCCGTGCGCTCATAGGTGAAGGGCTGCTGTGCACTCTGTGTAGAAGGACATCTGTATACAGCTCTCACATAGTAGACCTCTTTAATTCGAAAGCACGACTACCGATACTATGGACATACCCCGTATTTCAGGGAAGTACACGATGCTTCAGCTGGACTCAGTGTTCATAGGCATGACAACGCAATAAGCAATGCATATTTGGCAATGGTCTTGCAGGATAGAAATGGCTATGCATTCTACAGTACATTGGGCATGCCTAGGACATGCCAGAATCCACTCAAAATTTGATCTTGAGATCACGTTAACCGGAATTGATTGTTAATAAAGTTACTTGAACTTGGGTAAAATTTGTCGTGGTGCATGACCAAATTTGCGTTAGGGCGTTCCAAGCACTGCGTTTGCTCCATTCCTAAAATCAAAATAGAGTACACCACCCTCGAAATTGCGGTGGCCCAAACCGAAAATTGATTTTGCCCAATTCGAAGATTGCGTTGACGAATGTCCAAAACCACTCCCAAATTTAACTGGCCCATCCCTTAAGACTTCCGTGGCCCAGCCGAAAAACTGGCTCTGCTCAATGCGAGAATTAGGCTAACCCGTGATGAAAACAGAGTTGGGACATTCCCAACATGAACTTCGCCAATCCTTACTACTTTGTGCAACTCGAAATGTGTATCTTGATACTACGTTGCACAATACTGCGGAGTATTGTGACTCGAAATGTGGCTTAACGGTACAGGTATTGCGACTTAGTACTACTTAGTCTTATGATGTTGTATTGCGAGTTTCGCCCAATACTATATACGTTACCTGGCGGAGCCAAATCATCCGTCAGTTTTATTCTAATTCACCCAATTCTATTACTGTCACCTCGATACCCGGGAAAACTCACTGTTCTCACGCGTCAGATCAATTAGTACTCTCGGTCGTCCACATTTCTCTTTTCACGCCAAGCATGTTATGGGTTACCGGTTTCTGTGGCGGCGTTGTTCTACGCAAAAAACCCGGCGCCGGCGGCAGTCGAAGCGGCCTTCGAAGGTGCGCTGGTCACGTCCGTATTTCGATGCGCTGTTTTCCATTAATGAATGTTTCGTCTACCGTGGCCTCGTCGGCGATTAGCTGTTTGGCATATGTTAATCTGAATGTTTACAGCAAATCTGTTTACCTCCCATTGGTCGAAAAATTACACCAACTCCCACTAAAGGGCATCATGTGGGGATGCGAAGCAGAGCACGGGTCGACTTAAAGTGCCGTGATTGCTCAGAGAGTGTAAGGGGAGAGGCCACAGCGTCTTACCCAGCCTCTTACACAGGCCCGAATGCGCTAGTGCGTGCTAGCGCGTTGTGACTAGGATACAATGCGTTGGTTAATCGCACGTCTGCCGAATCTTGTTCCCCGACGCCATCACATAATTGATGAGAGAGTGTAAGGGGGAGAGGCCGCAGCGGCTTACCCAGCTCCTTAGACAGCCCCGAACGCGCTAGCGCGTTCCGTCACACTTGGTTCCCAAGCGGACGGTCGCCAATGGAAGGACGGACAGAGTCCCGAGAAAAGGCTACTTCGCATCTAAAATTTCGTGGCGTAAACACAAAACGCCAGTATATAGAGCCCCTGAACCGCCAACAGACGCTCGTGTGCTCCTCTGCTAGCACATGCGTGCGCTCCTTGCGTTTTCATCTCGAAGATTGAGGAAGGGCATTGGGATAGACGAGCCGACGAACGCGTTCGCCGCATACTCGTGCACAGCTGCAACGCCAAAACTAAATATCGATCTCTGGGTGTCTTGGGGCCCTTTAGGAATTGATGGCAAAGGGCATACATATCTTTCTTTGCAATCAATCGTACAGAATAGAGCTGGGCATTCATTTCAATACAGAAAACCAAAAAACATGCATCAAAACCGTATGATGGATGATAAGGCACCTGTGAACAATGAGAACACCCTCCCACGCATTCTCAATAAAGATTACGCTGCAACTGCTTTGCACTTCACACGAGGGCTTCAAATGACATTAAACTTCCCTTCCCTCTGCCCGCGTCTGTTTCCCACTCTCACATATAAAAGTGAGACCTGTCTAGCAACTTGTTCAGTTAAGTAGAAGACTTCCATGGGTAGATCACGGAAATTAAGGACACCAGAAGAAGAACGTGGATACAGTGCTCTAACAAGGGAACAAATTCGTCTAGCTGAAAATGATCGCGGGACGAATCACGGTCCACCACACGAAGTGATTGTCAGTCATTACTTTACAGAACAAAGTAATAATAAATACTACCTTCGCATGAGTATGTGTGGTGTTTGATACAGCTTCGCTGGACATTCACGTTTTCAGGGCGGCATGGCGGCGAATTGTTTTATTCGGGTGACTTGTCATTTCACGTTGCCACATTTCATTGTCAACTTTCATCGTTTCACGCATGACCGCAGTTGTTGCCTGTAACAACTGAAGCGTTGCGCTGGTAAGCCCGTGGATGAAGGTCCGATTCCTTGCACGAAGGAAAATGATAGGGGGAGTACAGCGCAATGCGTTGGATATAAATAAAGAAAAAAAAGTCACTCATGCACAAGGTCAGGCACGCAAACATGGTCGCCGCCTCGCTGTCTCGTGTCCCTAGACCGGCCCCACTGCATGCATCAGAGCGTTAAATAAACTATTGTTGCTTGTTCTGACTTGAAGCCTCCGTCGTCCTTACTTTAACTGCGGACGGGACGCGGCAAGCCCAGTACCCACAGTTGATGCCCAACGTTCTTCTCGCTCCCGCCCGTAGGAATACGACGGTGGACGTGGGTCCGGTCGTTTGTTTTCTTCGCTGAGCTTCCGTGTAGAGCGTTTTCGTGTGTGTTATTTCGTTGCGCGGTATTTTTTGTCGCCATGAAGCAGGAAGACAGAAAGCACCTCCAGTCCGGCGTGATCTTGCCAACCGGCAGCAAGCAGCATTTGCGAAAGCCGGCTGACGAGCTGCTGGCACAGGAGCTGCACATATTTCAGCGTGTCGCTGAGTTGTCTAACATGGCCATGGACCGCATGAGCACTCCGGCCGCGCAGACACAGACAGTCAGTGAGCCACAGCTCCGACCTCGAGTCGAGCTACTCACGTATGCGGGTTACGACTACCCGAAATCAGTGGCTGATTTGCTAGATGAAGTAGACAGCTATGCAAGAGCTACTGGTACCTCGGAAGCGTACGTGGTGGCTCGAATCCTGCCGTTGGCTTTACGGGATGCCGCAGGACGGTGGTGGAGTATAAAAACGCCTCTCACCACATGGGCAGAATTCGAACAGCGCTTCCGAGAGGAATTTCTGCCCCATGGGTACGAGCTGTGAGTCCAGCGTGAGCTCGAGCTGGGAACCCAGCATCCGGACGAAAATTTGCTCGAGTACGTCAGGACGATGCAGGAACTGTATCGCCGAGCAGCACCGACAGCTGCGCAAAGAGACTAAGTAGCTCGGGTCATTCGACGGTCATTGCAGATTTGAAACCGTTGAGCATCTCGCGCAGGAGGCCCGGGGTGTACAAGACGCTCCGTTAGCCGAGGGCACTCACGTGACACCGCCAGTGCCGCAATCTGCTCTTGAGCCGTCGCTGGTTTTGTCCGGTGAGTGCGGTGAGTGCACTGCTCCACTGCACTCACGCTGTCCGGTGAGTGCAGTGGAGCAACATCAATCTGATGAGTCGGCCATCGTTTCCTCTGTTCTGGAAACTGCAGCTGCGCATAGCGCAGCTGCAGTTTCCAGAACCGACGATGAAGAATAAAACACGGGGCACTACCGTACCTGCGCTTCTTGATACTGGTTCAAAAATCTGTTTCTGCATACTGGATCTCTGGATACTGGTTCAAAAATCACAAGCAGTGCAAAGCTATAATGATCAAGTTTCGTAACGCAAATGGTCAATTGCGAATGGCATCAAACCACGTATCAGACACGGATGTTGTGTTCGCTTACGGATAAGCTTTAATGAAAAAACGAAGTGCCAGCAATTTGTTTGCCTGGTCTATCAGTGCCAATGCTTCTCGGCTGAGATTTGCTTGCAAACAAGGGGTTTACACTCGACTTTCCTGCAAGAGGCTACAGCCTTTATGGACAACCCGAACAACACCCTTTGCGGAGAAGATAGACTTCGTGCCTCTAGCAGGATACTCGGAAGGCGTGGCAGCCATGCACACGACTCTGCCGTCAGTAGTCATGTAGTCTCTCAGCGACTTCAAGGAAACGAACCACCAACGGAAGCAGCTGGATGCCGTGCTGACACTATTCTCGTGAATGTTTACGGAATGTCCTGTGAAGACCGACATCGTAGTACATCCCATCAATACTGGCGACGCCCGGCCTTGGCGTTGCAACCCGAGACCGCTGAGCCAGCACAAGCGAGCCATTCTCGGTAAGGCCCTGGACGAAATGACCGATACAGGAGCCGAACGGCCCTCAGTGAGTCCATGGACCTTCCCGGTGGTACTAGCCCCAAAGAAAGGCGGTATGGCCCGTCTTTGTGTGGACTACCGCAGACTTAACGCAGTCACGGTGAGAAATCCCTGCCCTTGGCTGGCAATATTCAGCATAATGTATGCGCTGGGAAACGCAAAGTTCTTCACCACTACCTGCTGCTCTCGTGGGTATCTGGAAATTCAGGTTCAGCCAGACGATATTCCGAAAACGGTATTCACATATTGTCGCAACGCGGAAATAACAAGATACAGGACCACGTTGCGACGATGAAAGACAAGTCTGTATTCAGATAACAAAAAGAGCAGACGCCTCGACGTCGTCATCCCAAGAGAGCCCACAGCTGCAGCTCGTGCTGCTCGCTTCTTTGTCCTCTGTCGTCCTGTCGGCTATTGATCGCGACAGCCTCCCTTCCAAGAAAGCATCGTTCCGATGCTTCATCGTCACGGCAGCAAGGTTTGTACTCACTGGCAGCCCACGAGTTCATTCGGACAAATAGGGCTTCATCCGAACCACGTGAACCACTTCTGGTGCATGCCTTTGACGCCTTGAGCAATGTGCACTGTCGGGATCAACCTCATAGCTGGCATAAGTGAGACGTCGGAGGGCTTTATACGGTCCAAAGCACTGCCGTAATAGCTTCTCTGAGAGGCCACGACGGCGAACTGGGGTCCAGACCCAAACTCGCTCTCCCGGCTCGTAGAAGACTGGTCGGTGACGTAGATTATAGCGCCTTCTGTCGTAGTCCTGCTGGCGACGAATACGCGTGCGCACAAGTTGTCGGGCTTCTTCAGCAAGCTGAGTTATGTAGTCTGCATCTGTTTCGACGCCATCGTTTTCATGCGGCAGCATAGCGTCGAGCATGGTTGTGACGTCACGGCCACGGAGAAGACGGAACGGTGTCATGCGTGTTGTCGCTTGCTGGGCCGTATTATATGCGAAAGTGATATAAGGCAAGATCTCATCTCAGTTCTTATGCTCCACATTGACGTACATGCAGAGCATATCGGCAAGTGTCTTGTTTACCCGCTCCGTCAGACCATTCGTTTGTGGATGGTATGCCGTTGTACGCCGGTGAGATGTGCCGCTAAGCTTCAACACTGTGTGTAACAGCTCGGCTGTGAATGCTGTTCTCCTGTCAGTTATTACTGCAGATGGAGCGCCATGCCTAAGCACTACATTTTCTATAAAAAAGCGGGCTGCTTCACTTGCCGTGCCCCTCTCCAGAGCCTTGGTTTCGGCGTAGCGAGTGAAGTAGTCCCTGGCTACAATTATCCATCTGCGTCCTGCAGCCGAAGTTGGAAATGGGCCTAGGAGATCCATTCCGACTTGAGCGAATGGAGTTTCCGGTACATAAATCGGATGGAGGGGCCCTGCTGGTTTGAGGGCTGGCACTTTCCTACGCTGGCATTCAAGGCAAGTTCTAACGTACTGTTGAACGGTTGCCATTAGTCTTGGCCAGTAGTTTTTTGTCTCACTCGGCATAGCGTTGTGTGTAACCCAGATGACCGGATGTTGCTTTATCATGGCACGCCTATAGTACTTCTCTCCTCAGTGGTGTTAGAACGACGAGTAAGTATGTGTTTCCGTTTGGCGAAAAGTTTACCTTATATAGGACGTCGTTTCTCAAGCAAAATGATGCTACTCCTCTTGCGAAGAGCTTTGGCACGGCGGATGTACATGCCTCCAAGAAACCAATAATGGATTGCAGTTCCGGGTCGTCGCGTTGCTGCTGTGCGATTGTAGTCGTGTTGACAACCCCGACAAAGGCCGCGTCGTCGTCATCTTCAGCATTCGCATGTCCAAGTGGCGCGCGAGAAAGGCAATCTGCATCCGTATGTCGCTTGCCTGATTTGTACACAATTGCCATATCGAATTCTTGAAGCTCAAGGCTCCAGCGCGCCAATCGTCCTATGGGTCTTTTAAGTTCGTCAACCAACAAAGGGAATGATGGTCGCTCTTCCGTGCGGGAGAGGGTTCTGCTCGCATAAGCAATTACTCGTTCGGCGCCATCTTGCCACTGCACGAGCACGGCTCCTAAGCCGACATTGCTGGCGTCGGTGTGGACCGCTGTCGCAGCGTCATCGTCAAAGTGTCCGAGGACTGGCGGCTTTTGGAGGCGTTGCCGCAGCTCGCCGAACGCTTCCCGCTGCTCTTCACCCTACACGAATGTGACGTCTTCTCTGGTGAGACGTGTCAACGGCGAGGAAATGCGTGAAAAGTTCTGAATGAGGCGTCGGTAATAGGCACACAGTCCTAAAAATCGTCTGACTGCCTTTTTGTCAGATGGTGTGGGAAAACTTGTAACGGCAGCTATTTTGTCAGGGTCAGGCCGCACACCATCACTGCTGACAAGATGCCCCAGAAACAGAAGCTTTTCGAAGCCAAAGTGACATTTTTCTGGTTTAAGCATTAGTCCAGCAGATCGTATCGCTTGGAATACCGCGCGTAGTCGCTTCAAATGCTCGTCAAATGTGGCAGAAAATACAATCACATCGTCCAAATATACCAGGCACGTTTGCCACTTGAGGCCTGATAGTACGGTGTCCATGAGCCGCTGAAATGTTGCCGGTGCGGAGCACAAGCCGAAAGGAAGTACCTTAAATTCATAAAGGCCATCGGGTGTCACGAATGCTGTTTTTCTGTCTCTTTCGTTGACTTCTATCTGCCAATATCCGCTCCTTAAGTCCATCGACGAGAAATAACGTGCATGCCGTAGTCGATCGAGGGAATCGTCTATACGAGGTAGCGGGTAAGCGTCTTTTTTCGTAACCTGATTGAGCTTGCGGTAGTCCACGCAGAAACGTAAGGTGGCGTCTTTTTTCTTCACCAATACTACCGGCGACGCCCAAGGACTCTTCGACGGCTGAATAACGTCATATTGAAGCATCTTGCGCACCTGACTTTCTATGGCTTCACATTCCCGCGGAGCTACTGGGTACGGGTTTTGCCGTATGGGTCTGGCCGTTTCATCCGTAATGATGCGATGTTTCGTCAAAGGCGTTTGACGAACTCTAGACGTCGAAGAGAAACAATCCTGCAGCTGATTAATAAGGTCCAGGAGGCTTTCCTTCTGCTTAGGCAGCAAACTTGGGCCAACATCGACGGATAGAGGTACGGGCAGCAGGCCGGTGTGATCGTCTTGCTCCACAGTCAAGCAGCCTGCGACCTCAGTGAGCTCCTCCAGGTACGCGACTGCCATACCTCTCGCAAGATGTAGTCGCTCCGGGCTGAAGTTCGTTACTAGAACTTGCGTGTGTCCGCAATTTACGCTTACGACGCCTCTTGCAATGGATAGGCCATGGCTGAATAGCAATGTTGGAATATGTTCGGCGATGTTGTCGGACTTGCCTAGTAGGTCGCGTGTTACAGCCACGAGAGCACTTGACCGCGGAGGGATGGTCACGTCATCGTCGAAGACGCGCAGATGTTTACGTGGCTGATCTGCACAGCGCATATTCGAAACTTGATCTGGTGCCATCCAAAATGTAACCGACCTGTCCGGAATGTCTAAAACGGCGCCGTATTTAGACAGGAAATCGATTCCCAAGATCAGGTCTTTGCAGCACTCCGACAAAATGACGAACGTAGCAACGAAAGTCGAATTACCGATGTTAATTCAGGCGGTACATTCGCCAGTCGGCGTCACCAGTTGACCACCCGCGGTTTTGACGTTGGGCCCCGTCCATGAAGTTTTAACTTTTTTGAGGCAGTCGGCGAGCTTCCGGCTAATAATTGAGATATCCGCACGAGTATCCACTAATGCTGTCACTGAGCGTCCGTCTATGTAAACAGCTAGGTCGGCGCCTACGATTTCCTTCGGGGTTGGCGACGTCGCATCGTCCGTCGTATCGTACGGTTGGGGGTGTTGTAGCATCTCGACGGGAGGCAACCTTCCCCCCCAAAGGTCGCTGCCGTTAGTTTCCCCGACGAGGGCTGGGGGATCTACCCCGGACGGTGTCGACGTAACTACGACGGTGCGGCGAAGAGCTCGGCGCAGGTGACGGAGAGCGAGGTCGACGATACTGCCATGCCCGCTTCTTCTTTTATTTTGATGTGTTCGAGTTTGAGCAGCAAGGACGGTTGTCAACGCTCGACGCTGGCCGTGAAGCAGTGTTCGAGAAGCTTCACGATTTTAGTGCATCGTTTTGTTAAGATTGCGTGCCGCACGCAAATGTTCCAGCTTTGTCGAGAGATTGCGCAACCACCAGCGATATCGCTGGAAATTTCGATAGCGCCTGTATAAAAGCCGACGCGCTTGACCACTTCTCAGTTGATCGACGGACGACGCCCTGTTCGCCGCTATCATTGTACAGCGTGTATTGCTGTAGGGCTAGTTCTCATTTTCCGGCCACAAGTTCGGCCAAATAAACAGTTTCATCCTGCAAACGCCGACTGCTGTCTCCGTCGACGTCACGACCACGTGACATCTGGTGGAGGTGCTGCTTCTCCCATGATCCGAACGCCCCCGCGAAGCGCTGACCCAAGCCCAAGCCGCGAAGAGGACGGCAGCAAAGAAA
The DNA here is from genome assembly GCF_013339695.2 of Rhipicephalus sanguineus. Classification (NCBI taxonomy): domain Eukaryota; kingdom Metazoa; phylum Arthropoda; class Arachnida; order Ixodida; family Ixodidae; genus Rhipicephalus; species Rhipicephalus sanguineus. Next base: position 105,163,620 of record NC_051185.1, on the reverse strand, counting down.
ACCCGGATCGTTTAACAAGCCGCAGGCAGAAGGGACTGCAGCCAGAGCACGGGCTCCTTCCCGAACAAACCAGGCAGCCCCAGGTCACAACACCCACCGCAGCGACAATGACCGACCCCGTGCAGCCTGTGCCGATCCTGCTCCGGCAGCCCAAGGAGCCGCCAACCTTCCGCGGGTCGTCATTCGAAGACCCGGACACCTGGCTCGAGACTTTCGAAAGGGTCTCAACATTCAACAACTGGGAATCCGAGGACAAGCTGCGTCACGTTTACTTTTACCTTGAAGACGCAGCAAGGACCTGGTTCGAGAATCGGGAGTCCACTCTTCAAACTTGGGACGCCTTTCGAAGCGCTTTCCTGCAGACGTTTGCAAGCGTCGTTCGAAAGGAAAGGGCCGCAACCTTGCTGGAGACACGGGTTCAGCTCCCGAACGAAAACGTGACCATCTTCGCGGAAGAAATGACCCGGCTGTTCCGCCACGCTGACCCCAATATGCCTGAAGAGAAGAAGGTTCGTTTCTTCATGCGAGGAGTAAAGGAACAGCTCTTCGCTGGACTTATGAGGAATCCACCGAATACCGTCCAGGAATTCGTCTCAGAAGCCACGACCATCGAGAAGACGCTAGAAATGCGCACCCGCCAATATAATCGCCGATCAATCCAAGACAGCCCCGCTGTTCATGCGCTCGGCTCCGACGACCTGCGCGAAACAATCCGAGCGATCGTGCGAGAGGAACTGCGCAAGCTGTTGCCCTCACCCCAGCCTCAAGTGGACTCCATCGCAGACGTCGTTCGAGAAGAAATCCAGCAATCGCTGGGCACCCTTGAACCGCCACAGCCTCAGCCGCAAGCCTTGAGCTACGCCGCTGCCGCCCGACGCTACGCTCCTCCGCCGCGCCCGCGTCAAGACACCGCATCGACGCAGTTCCGTCGCCAGACACCGCCGCAATCATCGACGCCCTACCGCCCATCTGGCGGCCAGCACTACACCCCGAGGAAGACCGACGTTTGGCGCGCCCCTGACAACCGCCCGCTCTGCTACCACTGCGGGGAGGCCGGGCTCACGTACCGCTGCTGCCCGTACCGACAGATGGGGCTACGCGGATTCGCCGTGAACGCGCCGCGCCCGCAGCCAGGCGAACGGCCTCACGATATCGACGACTACCTCACCGGAACACAGTGGCAACAACGACGACCTTCCCGCTCGCCGTCGCCCGGCCGCTACATGTCACCGCACCGCCGGCAGTACACTGGCCCAAACCGGGGTCGGTCGCCTAGCCCGTATCCGGAAAACTAAGGGCAGCAACCGATGAAGGTACGGTTGCTGAACGACGAAACGTTGAAGATCCTCCGCCGTCGACGACGACGCCGCGACGAAGTTCCGAGCCCCCGCCTCACGCCGAACGACGTCCTGACGACGAAACTTTGCGACCCGTGGAAGCAGACCTGACGACGCAACGCGGAAGCAGCGGTGCAAACCGACGTAGCCGTGACCCGACGCCGCGACGTACACGCAACGCAAGACGGCGGACTAGCGACCTCGACGTACTATTCGACGGACACAACGTTACCGCTCTCGTCGACAGTGGGGCCGACTATTCTGTCGTCAGTGGGTCATTCGCCGCGAAGTTGAAGAGAGTTAGGACTGCTTGGGAAGGTCCTGAAATCCGCACCGCTGGAGGTCATTTCATAACGCCGGCTGGAGTCTGCACAGCAAGAGTCAGCATCAGTGACCGAACCTATCTTGCGAGCTTTCGTATCCTGCAGCATTGTTCTAGGGACGTGATACTTGGGATGGACTTCCCAAGTGAACACGGTGCCGTAATAGACCTGAGATCTGAGTCAATAACACTAACCTCAGAAATAGCGCTGCCGCCACACACGACGCCAGGAAAGCCCGTATTGAATGTGATAGAAGAGCACGTCACCATTCCGCCTCTCTCCAGCGTCATCAATTCCGTCGGCACCGAAGAACACGCAGACCTTGAAGGTGTCATCGAGGGCGATCAGCACCTACTTCTCAACCGTCAGATTTGCGTCGCAAGAGGCATAGCCGAGCTGCGTGATGGCAAAGCAAAGGTATTGCTGACAAATTTCAGCCACGAATATAGGCACCTCAACATTGGTACGACGGTCGCCTACATCCACGAATTCGTGGAATCCAGCAATGCTCTCGCCCTCTTCGATGCTACCGAACCTGCTTCGACGAATCGACGAAACCAACCAGATTTCGACGTCAACCCGAGCCTCCCGAAGCACGAGCAAGACCAGCTAAAAACCCTGCTCCTACAATTCAAGGACTGCTTCTCGTCGTCATCAAGAATTCGACAGACCCCAGTCGCGAAACATCGCATCATAACAGAAGAAAGTGCCCGACCAATCCGTCAGAGCCCGTACCGAGTTTCCACGCGAGAACGCGAGGCCGTCAAGAAACAGGTCGACGAAATGCTACGCGACGACATCATCCAGCCGTCCAAGAGTCCGTGGGCGTCACCGGTGGTGTTAGTGAGGAAGAAGGATGGAACCCTACGTTTTTGCGTCGACTATCGTCGCCTGAACAAGGTCACGAAGAAGGACGTGTACCCTCTCCCACGAATAGACGACGCCCTAGATCGACTCCACAACGCCAAGTACTTTTCGTCGATGGACCTCAAGACCGGCTACTGGCAAATCGAAGTCGACGAGAGAGACCGAGAAAAGACTGCCTTCATAACACCAGACGGCCTGTTCGAATTCAAGGTCATGCCCTTTGGTCTTTGCTCGGCGCCCGCGACTTTCCTACGCGTTATGGATACAGTACTGGACGGCTTGAAGTGGCAGACGTGCCTCGTGTACTTGGACGACGTCGTTGTGTTTTCCTCAAACTTAGACGAACACCTTCGGCGCCTTAAAGTTGTACTTCAAGCAATCAAGACCTCCAGACTCACCTTGAAGCCTGAAAAGTGCCGCTTCGCGTACGAGGAGCTCTTGTTCTTGGGTCACGTGATCAGCAAGGATGGTGTTCGCCTGGACCCGCGGAAAACAGCTGCCATCGCTGACTTCCCGACGCCCACCGACAAGAAGGCCGTACGCCGTTTTCTCGGCTTGTGCGCCTATTACAGACGTTTCGTCAAGGAATTTTCACGGATCGCCGAGCCACTGACGCAACTCACGAAGGCCGACGTCGAATTCAGGTGGGAAACATCTCAAGTTCAAGCATTTCAAGAATTGAAACGACGCCTGCAGACGCCTCCCATACTTGCGCATTTCGACGAATACGCCGATACGTAAATCCACACCGACGCAAGCAGCGTAGGACTCGGCGCAGTCCTTGTGCAAAAGACCGACGGATTCGAAAGGGTTATACGTTATGCTAGCCGGTCGCTATCAAAGGCAGAAATCAACTACTCCACAACAGAAAAGGAGTGCCTGGCCATCATCTGGGCTACATCGAAGTTTCGCCCCTACCTCTACGGCCGGCCCTTCAAAGTTGTGAGCGACCACCACGCTTTGTGTTGGCTAGCTAACTTGATGGACCCTTCAGGTCGCCTCGCGCGGTGGAGCCTACGACTTCAAGAATTTGACATAACCGTCGTTTACAAGTCCGGAAGAAAACACTCCGACGCTGACTGCCTGTCCCGCGCCCCCGTCGACCCACCGCCGCAGGACGACATGGAGGATGACTGCTTCTTGGGAAGCATAAGTGCCGAAGACTTCGCCGAACGACAGCGAGCGGACCCACAACTCAGGGGCCTTGTGGAATACCTCGAGGGCAGGACCACCGTTGTTCCCAAGGTATTCACGCGAGGACTGACGTCGTTTTTCTTGCGCAACGGTGTTCTCCTTAAGAAGAACTTCTCGCCGCTTCGAGCCGATTCCCTTCTCGTAGTGCCCTCGACATTGCGACCAGAGGTCCTCCGGGCTCTGCATGACGACCCGACGTCTGCACACCTGGGTGTTTCTCGCACGTTCGCAAGAATACAGGAAAAGTACTACTGGCCGCGCCTTGTCGCCGACGTAACTCGCTACGTCAAGACCTGCCGGGACTGTCAGCGACGCAAGACACCGCCGACTAGGTCAGCCGGACTTCTGCAGCCTATCGAGCCACCTCAACGGCCGTTCCAGCAAATTGGGATGGACTTACTGGGGCCGTTCCCGACGTCCAATACCGGAAACAAATGGATCGTCGTAGCCACCGACTACCTCACCCGCTACGCCGAGACAAGGGCCCTACCCAAAGGCAGTGCCGCCGAGGTAGCAAAGTTCTTCGTTGAGAACATCCTCCTGCGTCATGGCGCCCCAGAGGTCCTCATCACCGACAGAGGTACGGCGTTTACTGCTGACCTAACTCAGGCAATACTGAGATACAGCCAAACAAGCCACCGCCGGACCACAGCGTACCACCCACAGACCAATGGCCTCACCGAGCGGCTAAACAAGACCATCGCCGACATGCTGGCCATGTATGTCGACGTCGAACACAAGACGTGGGATGCCATCCTTCCGTATGTGACCTTCGCATACAACACGGCCATGCAAGAAACGACGCAAATGACGCCGTACAAGCTGGTCTACGGAAGGAGCCCGGCAACTACGCTCGACGCAATGCTACCAACCGCCACCGACGAAGACGATCTCGACGTTGCCGCCTATTTGCAACGCTCCGAAGAAGCTCGACAGCTCGCCCGCCTGCGCATCAAGAACCAGCAGAGGGTCGACAGCCGTCACTATAATCTTCGACGACGCCACATGGAGTACCAACCCGGTGACCGTGTGTGGGTCTGGACGCCGATACGCCGACGTGGGCTCAGTGAAAAACTTCTTCGGCGATACTTCGGCCCATACAAGGTGCTTCGACGTCACGGCGCTCTTGACTACGATGTCGTCCCGGACGGCATTACGAACTCCCAGCGACGCCGCGCACGACCTGAAGTCGTCCATGTCGTGCGCCTTAAGCCGTTTTTTGCGCGTTAGCGAACCTGAGAACCCTACTTTTTCCTTTGTTATTGTAATTTATTTGTGTATGCACTTGTTTTTTCCTTTGCATGTTCTGTTGCAAGCATCGGGACGATGCTTTTTTTCAGAGGGGGGCAATGCCACGCCCGTTTCTTCTTTTATTTTGATGTGTTCGAGTTTGACCATCAAGGACGGTTATCAACGCTCGACGCTGGCCGTGAAGCAATGTTCGAGAAGCTTCACGATTTTAGTAGATCGTTTTGTTAAGATTGCGTGCCGCACGCGAATGTTCCAGCTTTGTCGAGAGATTGCGCAACCACCAGCGATATCGCTGGAAAGTTCGATAGCGCCTTTATAAAAGCCGACGCGCTTGACCGCTTGTCAGTTGATCGACGGACGACGCCCTGTTCGCCGCTATCATTGTACAGCGTGTATTGCTGTAGTGCTAGTTCTCATTTTCCGGCCACAAGTTCGGCCAAATAAACAGTTTCATCTTGCAAACGCCGACTGCTGTCTTCGTCGACGTCACGACCACGTGACAATACGGACCGAATGGCTCTGCTTGCGGGTGCATGTTGCTGTCGCGGCGGTTGTCAAAACGAGCCCGTGGAAAGGCCGGCGCAAAAGTCTGAGATCTCTGGTCACGGTAAGGGCAAATGCGGTAAACATGGCCGGCTTCTTCGCAATGTAAACAAAGGGGACGGCGTTCGACGGTGCGCCACAAGTCCGTCTTACGAACAAATGGTCGACTGGTGGCCATCCTTTGCGACCAGGCTGCAGACGTTGGCGCAGGGTAGAACGGCGATGTTTCCGTATGCGCACTGAGCTGTGGAGTCTGCGGCGGCGGCGGTGGAATGTACGCTGGAATCACCGGCTCGTGCGGTGGTGGAATGTACGATGGGATCACCGGCTCGTTGCAAGTATGAGCCAGAGGAGACGGGTTGTGCGACACTGGCGTTGGACGACGGACGGCCGACGCATAGTTAACAAATCGCTGGTCTGCTAGCGATTCGGGCGAAGAAATGGCTTGCCTGATCTCATGTCGTACAACTTCTGCAACCGAAGCCATTGCAGGTTCTTGCGGAGTCACAAGGAGGTTGCGGATTTCTTCACGAACAACCTCGCGCATGAGCTCACGTAGAGAACCCCCACTGGCGGCCATCAGAGCAGAGACGCTTAGCGAGGCGTTGTTCGGTCGGTCGTAATAGCGGCACCGTTGCTGTAGTGCTCGCTCGATAGTTGTAGCCTCTTGGACTAATTCCGCAACGGTTGTCGGCGGGTTGCGAAGAGGACCGGCAAACAGTTGTTCTTTGACGCCTCGCATCAAATGTCGTAGTTTCTTGGCTTCAGACATCTCAGGGTCAGCTCGTCGAAATAGGCGGGTCATGTCCTCCGCAAACATGGCGACACTCTCATTCGGTTTCTCTATACGAGACTCGAAGATTTGCTGAGCCGAATCGCGGCGGTCGTTGTTTGCGAAGGTGCTGCGAAGCTGCTGCCGAAATGCATCCCAAGAAGGCAATGTGGCCTCGCGATTCTCATACCACGTACGAGCGCTGTCCGCTAGAGCAAAGTAGACGCGCGAGTAGGCGAGTTCGACGGTCCAATGGTTTGCCTTGGCGACTCGCTCATACTGGTCTAACCAATCCTCGATGTCTTCATAAACCTCGCCGTGGAAGGACTCGGGAATCCGAGGCTGCTCAACGCTCACCTGTGAAGCGCCTCCAGTTGCCATTTCTGCAGACAGAGTCCTTGGATGGAGAGGTTCCAGGGGGATTGCCTCGGGACTGAGGCCTCGCTGTCGGCGACTGTAGCGGTGGACAGGAGTATCCACTGCAGGAACAGGTTCCCATGTCGGACTGGAAGTGCCGGGTCTTGGAGGAGTCCCGAGCATCAGACGTAGAGGTCCAGCACCTTCACCAGTGTCGCAACGCGAAAATAACAAGATACAGGACCACGTTGCGACGAGGAAAGACAAGTGTATTCAGATCACAAAAAGAGCAGACGCCTCAATATCGTCTTCATCAGAGAGCCCACAGCGGCAGCTCGTGCTGCTCGCTTCTTTGTCCTCTGTCGTCCTGTCGGCTATTGATCGTGACAATAGCATAGAGGCTATTTGAATTTGTGCGCACGTCCTTTGGTCTTTCCACTAGTCCGAGTTCATATCAACGCATGATGGATATGGTCTTGGGTGATGCAAAGTTTAGTTATGCGCTTTGGTATCTGAATGATGTGTCAGTGTTTCTTGCACGTTTGAAGAGCATATTTAACACTTGCATACTGCGCTACAGCGCATGTCAGGAACCGTTCTCACTGTTCATCCCGGAAAACTGCAGCTCGCTACTAACAAAATCAACCTTCTTGGGTTTGTTGTCGACAACATGGTACTAAAACTAAACCCAGGTAAACTGAAGACAATTGCAGATTACCCCTACCCCAGAATACTAAGAGTTTCAAAGGTTTTTCGGAATGATTGCATCTTATCGTGACTTCATGTCACAGTGCGCCGGCATCTCCCGACCACTAACACAGTTGCCGATGCACTTTCACGTATGCCATTGTCTATTGAACCGGTCGAGGCGGAAACAGTCTTTGTGGTTACACCACCTGTAACAATGCAGTCACGTTGGGGTACTTTGGTCACTAAACAGGAGCTCCTTGCAGCACAGCAGAGCGATGGCCATTGTCGTAAGGTGTCAGAAAAGCTGGTGGCTCGTGATCCAACTGACACCGGTGTTTGCAGAAGGAGGCCTCTTCTTCCGGTACTCTTCCCAGCGTGACGAAGGCAATGTGGAGTCACCGTTTCGAGTTGCTATTCCTCGTAAACGTCGCAAATTCTTGATAAACTACTACCATGACAGTATATTAGCTGGTCTCTCTTCAGGGCAGAAGATTTACGAGAAGCTGTTTCGTACGGTAACCTGGCCACGGTTGAAACAGGATGTATTACGGTACACGCGTTTTTATGTAGTGTGTCAAAGGGCAAAACCGCGTGGTGGTTTACCGCTAGAAACAATGGAGTCAGTTGAGTTTACGTCACCATGGCAAATTGTTACATGCGACGTAATGGGCCGAATTCCCATGAGCCCATGGCGAAACGAGTATCGGCATGTTGGGACTGACCTTTTCACGAAATTGGTCGAATTGTTTCCTTTGTCCAAGCTCACTTCGCAAAAAGTGTGGGTCTGCCTCCTTGATACCTTCACGAGGTTCGGATTTCCTGCCCGGCTGATCACGGACAACGCGACGTACTTCATCAGCAAGGTGCTCACGGATTCATGTGACGCCTTGGGAATTTGCCATAAGCCCACGTTTGTGTATCGTAAGCCAACATTACAGAAAGGGTAAACCGAAACCTTAAATCTATGCTTGTCGCGCATACTGAGCGTCACAATGACTGGGATCTGAAACTGGCAGCAATAGCGTTTGCAACCAGAACTGTACTGAATCGCTGAACAGGTTTCACTCCCGCTAAACTTAACCTGACAAAGAATTGAATTTGCCACAGGACAGTGCTTTTACATGTGGAACCACTTCTCCCAGACCTTGCACAAAGTTCGCAGGTGACCTGAGACAAAGGTTGACCGACGCTGTACAAGACAGACAGCACCTCGATGTATCGGGAATGGAACAAGCAGGACAGTATGATAAGCGTCGGCCGAACATTAGCTTTGGGTTTGGAGACCGCGTTGAAACGGACACATCCGCTCAGCAACGCCCAGAAAGGTTTTGCAGATTCCTTAGCTAACAGGTGGGACGGATCGTATAGAATCACCCAGAAATCCAGGCTTTCGTACATGGTAAAAGATTGCTTAAATACGAAATATGTGACCCTATTCGTGTCACAAATGTGAAACAATTTTGTGGAAGACAAGACGCAGCAGCTGGGGTTCCAGGCATGCCTTGGCGGAGCTTGGCCACCCAGTTACCGACACCACCGAGCAAGCGGTACAACCTGCGTCCTTGGTGACGGACAAAAGAGGGGTTTAGGAAAACGACACCCATTTCATTCACCTGTACTTGTAATTTTTTCCCGGTTCCGTTTCCAACGTACTTATGACGGAGGAGGAAGCATTCGTAGTTCCTCCCAAAGTACATTGATATGCCGTTCGCCTTCTTGTTCTGCGCTGGATGCAGATACTTTTGTTGGTGTCGAGAAGAAAATATTTATTGGTTTTTGTTTGTCCTCGCTAGGGTCCCTGCGGCCGGACCTTCCGGACCATCCTCTGGTCCCCACCTGCCCCGCCGTTTTGAGGGGCGACGCGTGGGAACCACGCCCACCGGCTATCTCGAGATAGTGCCCCGTTATGCGCAGAGGCGGTACGCGGTGTGGTGGCCCACCTGCGTGGTTTAAAAGGGGCAGCCTGCGCGCTGCCCCAGGTAGAGGTGCCTTGGCTGCCAAGGACAGCCGCTGCCATCCGCGCTGCCCAGTTTCTGCTGCCGGAGATGATGGTAGCCACCTCGCTGTCCCGTGTCCCTGGGCCGACCCTGCCGTATGAGCCACAGTTCTAAATAAATTGGCGCTGTTGTTGTGCGTTGACGCCTCCGTCGTCCTTGCTTTAACTACGGACGAGATGCAGCAAGCCGAATACCCACAACGCTATCTCAAAGAAACTTAGCTAACTGTTTCTAAAACTAAATAAATTGTTTTTATGATAGGGACGAACTTCATATGCCTGACATTTTCCTCTGTTTCGATTCTTGCGTGACTGAATGTATCTGTATTTAAATGCTTCGAGTACTTTTCAGAGAACATTTGAGCGGTACATGAACAAAGTACAGACAAGCATTTCTTGGTCTTTACGAATGTTTCTAAAATATGGCATCTCGTTCCGACTTGGTTCAAACTCAACTGTATTTACTCATACGTGTTCATCTGTACTACGGCTTATTGATCATAGGCACTACAAGCAAGCCAAGATTACGTAGGCTGACAGTGCTTCAATAGCAAGCTGTCCGGCACATGGAAAATCTCGGATGATTTGAGCACAGAGCAGCAGTGTTCTCGAAAAACGAAATGCAAAACGTTGGTCACCTATGTCACCTTAAGATAGCTATATACACACACGGTGGAATGCAGAAAAATGAAACTGCATTCATCGACTCATACTTAAGTAATCGCACGCAACATAGTCTATGATACAGCCAAATAAGGAAGTACGGAATAGCTTCTACTTCAAAACTTTTTTGTTTATCCTGTACATTACGCGAACGCACCCAAGACAAAACCGGGAGGTCGAGCCTCCTGGCCCTATCGTGGGTGTACTGGACGGACTGGACTTGATTGTGCAAAGTTAGTGATTTAACGAGTCCCGCAAAGCGACTCCGCGTAATACCGGGCCCCAGTGAACCGCAGCCCCAGAAATTATGTTCTAACGGGCATATATACTTTCTTTGAAAACTGTACACGTATTTCTATTCCTTTGTTCTGTACCACTCTATGATTTGAACCTCTTAATAGTACGATATTGTATGTAATTGTCTCAGCGTTATAACTTGTGCTCTGTTTAGATTTGCGAGGGGGTGCGACAAACCTGCCTAGCATAGCAATGCCGCAAGCCCCACATTGCTTACGGAGTCTCTAAAGAAAGTTTTAGTGAATTTTTTGTAGTGTTTTATAACCTGTCGCGAATTCTGCAACGCTCAGTCTTTTTAACACGTAAGTGTTTTGTGCCGGGGTCTACCAAGACTTTCATGACGTATTTCCGTCACGGAAGTACGTCAGCAAAATGAAAGCCATCATATGGCAAAGAAAACAAACTATAACCAAAAGTTCCGTTGACGGGACTCGAACCCATGACCTCTCGGCCCGCGCGATGATGGTTCGCGGGCTTTTAACCCACTGAGATACCGCCAAATACATTACGGAGGCTACATGAAAGCACCTTTGATCATCCCCTTAATAACGGAGTGGTGTCATCTGTGCCACCAGGCTCGAAAAAAAAACGCGTCGTTGCTACGACCGTCCCATTTGGCGCGTTTCCGATACAAGTTTAAATTCGTCAACGCTTTAACACACCGTGAGGTCGCAGGTTTAACTCAAGGCTCGCTCATAGCATCCATCCATATCGAACAATAGCTCTCCGACGCTCGCCTGGCTACCGCGTCCCCCGCTCGCCCTGTGAGAAGTAACGGCCAGACTAGAGGGAAGACACGACGCGCGTAGCGTTTCTCTTGGCATTTCACGACGCTTTGAAGGAGTGCATATCGAGTATCAGTGTTTATTATGTGCTTGTAGATGCCATATTTGAGCGGGATTCACCGTATGCAGTATCCACGTGTATGTTAAGAACTTCAGCTACCGCAAGGGTTAAATCTATCATGAGGCGTTAGTCGTCGGTACGGAGATGTGCCACTAGGCGTCAACGTGAGATGCTTGACTCTAAGGCAAAAGGGTGTTAAAAGGGTGTGCGGTTCGTCCTTTTGGGGACTAATGGGGCTGCGACAACCATTAATCCCTTTAAGGCCTAACGGCACCGGGTCTAACAGTTAGTCCCCACAATGGACTAACATTTAGTCCTCACATTTACACCTTACCGGGCAACTGTTAGTCCCCACAGATCACCTCAATGGATTAACATTTGGTCCTCACATTTACACCTTACCGGGCAACCGTTAGACCTCGCAGTTGCACCTCGCAAGGACCAACGGTCAGTCCACTCAAACGCTCCATTCGGATGAACTTTTTATCCCAGGGATGATTTTCTACTGTTACTCTCCGCAAGACTTAATACTTTTTTCGCGCGTTTCTTTCCGCGGTGAGCAACAAATGCCGCGGAAAAGAACACGCAAAAGAATATTTAGTCATGCGTGTGTCACTGCTTTCGCATTCAGTGCGACAACGAAAGACAAAAGTGAGACAATGAAACGTTTTATTTTATTTGTTCTATACATATGAAGTTTCTGCTATCTTTCACTGAATTCGCTACAAAATGCCCAATACAGGTTCAGCCGCGTTGTCATATCTCGAACAGTCCTTTCTGTGAAGCTGCTCCAACGGAAGCGATAGGTGACAGGCGTTGTACGCGCCAGGGCACGCAGCATTCTGCTCGTTGTGGGCAACGGCTGCATCCTGCAAAGCACAAAAATATTGCAAATATTTAGTCACGTGACAGCGAGGGTGAAGACGCACGCACTGTGCAAATACGTGCAATGTGAACTAAAACACGTCTAAAACATGGCACGCAAATAATTTCACCCCTGCGAAGCACAATATTGCAAATATTCTGCGACACGTCACAGAAGTGATGAAGACGTACGTACATGACAAATACGTGCAAGGTGAAATGAGAATCAGAAATCGTTTTATTTAGTTATCGAATCAATTACAAAATTTGTGTATACAGAAGCAGGTCCCATAGTCAGAGACTGAATCGGGACCTCCTACAGTAGTGAATATAGAAACAATTGGTGCAGCAAACAGGTAATAAAATACACCGCAGGTAAAAAAGAAAAATTGAGTTCTACTGAAGAAAATCATTAGCAGAAAGTAGCAACAAAAACTGAAATTAGACAACATAAAAAATAGAGGTAATTCAACTCTCCTAAACAGTTTTCAGATAATTACCATCTTGAAAGATGTTAAAAAATAAACTACGAAAAAGAAAACTAAACAGAGACATCTGATATCAGCAATGTAGGATGATGATGCGATGCTGCGTTAACATTAGGTTGTGAGAAGGCACGGAAGGGAGCGGGAGTAATAGAAGTGACCAAAACTATCCAGATTATGGAATGGATGAGAGGAAAGTGTTCATATCTTTTTTTCAATATGCCGATTGATTCCGAGGTTTTTATTCCTGAAGGTATAGTATTCCAGAAATAGATTCCAGTGAAGTGGGCTGTTTGTTTGCCATAGTTAGTATTAACAAGAGGTAAGCTAAAATTGCGATTTTGTGCAAAGCTTGTCAAGTTTGTATTGTCTAGACTTTGTATTCTCTACACTTGAAGTGTTCTCGATTGTTAGGATGTTGTTGGCATGCAGGAGTGCTTTAGCATCACTGCGATAATGACTGTGGGTAAGTATTCTAATAGAGTGATTTTGCATAGTTTGAAGGGAGACGAGATGACTGCTGTAGGTATTGCCCCAAGATGTGATACAGTAATTAATATGAGAATGAATAAAAGCGTAGTACAATGAAAGTAATGTGGGTTTGGAAAATATATCGCGGGATTTAATTAGAACACGCATGCCGTAAGCCATTTTTTTCGCAGGTATGCAACATACGAATGAAATTTCAAATGACGGTCCAGTTTAATTCCCAAGAACGTCTGCGAATTCCCATCGTCTGCTTCAATTGCGAATTGATTTAGAAATATTGGCGGGATACAATTATGCTCACGTTGGTGAGAGTGGAAAACAGCGAATTTCGTTTTAGTGGGATTTCTTTGTAATTTATTATGGATACACCAAGCAGCCAAGCCTGAAAGTTCATCACTTAGTTTCTGTGTCAGAGATTGGAGGCATTTATCAGTGTTAACAATTGTTGTGTCGTCTGCATACAGTGAGCATTCTGAACTGGTAAGGCAAGATGGCAAATCATTTATGTAAATAATGAAAAGAAGTGGGCCGAGAATAGAACCTTGAGGTGCTCCTATATTTGTTACTTTATGTATAGATTTATGACCTAACATACTGACAACCTGGTTCCTATTGAGTAGGTAGATTTTTATTAATAATAGTACAGGACCAGTTACGCCCAGGGGCGCAGCCAGGGGGGGGGGGTAGGGGGGTTCAAACTCCTCTCGAAATTTTTCAGTTTTGCTTGCCTATATATGCACGCGCACATACAAACGCACGCACGAACGTACACAAAGTATGGTTGACCCCCCCCCCCCCCGAAAAAAATTTCTGGCTACGCCCCTGGTTAGCCCTATTGCTTAAAGCTGTATAAAAAGAATGTGGCGGTTGATAGTGTCGAATGCTTAAATAAAAACACGCGTCTAAAATATGGCATGTAAATAATTTCACCGTGATGTCATACGTCATCAAAGACGCATTTCAAGCCACACAGCGCAACAAACACTTCAAGTGCGGCGGCCGCAGCCATCACGCCGAGGCGCCGCCAACCACCATGCCCCAACGAGCCGGCGAGTTTTTTGCGAGCGGTACAACTCGAGCAAGCCCGTCAGCCGCAACATCCGCTAGCGAAACTCGAGCAGAACAGCGCCCGAACGCGAAGCCGACGGCACGAAAGGCGCCAGGCTGCTAGCGAGCGAGCGAAGGGGACGCCGACGATAACGGCGTCCAATTTCCACCAAATTCTTCGAGAGCGCACTAGTACAGTACAGCGAGCGAAAGCGGGGTCGACGCCTCGAACTGCTTACGAGCGAGCGTCGAGGAAGCCGAAGGTCACGGCGACCAATTTCCGCAGAGTTCCGAATCGCAGCTAATGTCGGCTAGCTGAAGCACCCGCCAACCCATGCCGGTGCATTTCAAGCGCGCGGCATGCAATCGAGCTCCTTGCTACCGCACAGCGTTTCGGACGAGTCGCAAAACAGCGGCGAGGCCTCTGCCTAATATTGCTAATATCGCGAGCTTGCAGCTCATCACCACGGTGAATCATCGGTGAGCGAACATCCGGCCAGGCGACGACAACGGCGGCCAATATCGAGGCGGTCACAAAGCACAGGCGAGCTCACGCCCAAGCCGGCCCTCGCGTTACATTTCGTGCGCGCGTTATACAACACGATCGAGTCCGTTACCGATAATCGCGATCAGTTTCGCGCACGCGATAAGTACGGCAGAATAAAAAGCGATCACTTACTTGTGAAAGAATCCAGCGCCGATTTGTGCTCCGAGTCAGATTGAAGTCCGATAGGCCTAGAGTCTTCTCGGCCGCCTTTCCTAGCCGGTGGCGACGCAGTGCCGTGACTGCGCCGGAGATATACAGCGCGGCGTCGCGACGTGTCGAGAGCAGCTCCAGACTTCGTGGGTGTGGCGAAACGTAAAAGCAGCACGACACACTCATCCACGCATACGTCTGTATCAAAAGCAGCGAGCCGTAGGTACAAGATCGGCGAACTCCGAGCGCGACTTAACCGGCAACACGCCAGCTCGAACACAAGATGGAAGACTGACCCGAGCGAGGAGGACGATTAGCTCCTTTGACAACGGTTTGCACACGGAACGTATCCATGCACACGACCTACATCTCCCGCGCCGTTCATCCCTTTGCAGACTAACTGAATTGCACACGGCACGCATGCCTCTCCGCTTGCTCCTACGACGGTCTAACCGTTCATCGGCGCGCCAATTGGGCTCCGTTACTCCTCGTTCGGGTAATTTTGCCTTAGAGTGTTCCACATCAAGCGGTGCTATATCTGCCAAAGAACAATAGACATTTACAAGGTGTCATATATCAATGAACTATAAACAATAAACTACTTCTGTGTCGACACGCTTAGCTTTCGCGTTATACCAATTCTTATGATGGAGGAATCAGCCGTCATTTTTTCGTTTCATGCAATACGTCTGGTTTTTATTGCACAATTGCTTAATAAATATTGTCAAAATTGCTGAACAGTGACCTTATTGAATGTTCACAAAATTGCTAAACACTGCATCCGCGGTAGGGCCATTATGAGGAAACCTATTCGGCCTTCAGCCGTATACCTTCCTGTGAGATGGAATATGAGGAAATTAATAAATTAAAATATAACATAAGTTCCGTCATCATTGCCAGTGTTGTCAAAGGCTGGGAAGGCATGCACAAACATTTAATAAACGTTTCACAGCTATAAAATTAGCCAACTTTACCGTAAATTGAGATTGATGTCCAGCTTTTTAGATAATTCCCATAAACAGGCACAACTAGGTGCAGCTTCGAGCTGTGTTGTTTCCTTCAGTGTCTTTACACCGAACGCGCTGTCTGGAATACACGTCACGTTGTTGTATCTGTCTGTATTGATGCGTGTGCCACTGTGGTATGCGCACGGGTTAATACATTCTGTTTTAATGTGTAAATATTATATTTATGTAGTATTGCCACGCGCTTACGTCTGTACTTCCATATGCTGTCGCTGCCTCTTACGAAGACGTTTAATTAGCGGACATTTGGATTTTCACTGCCACGTCCGTTTCTAGATGTTATCCGTAGTTCTGTGCAAAAAAAAAACGGAAACGAAATTTGCTTTCAGGGGAACCTAGCCAGGTGCCCCGATAAAAGAGGCAATCTTTTGCCGCAAAGATTGTTTATCTATCATAGTTGTCTTGTTATAGACAAATATCAACAGGGTATTTAGCGGGAAGCCCCACGTATGAGTTGAGAAAGTATGTCGATTGAAGAGGATAAGTATTAGGTACACCGTTTCCTATTAGGTGACTCCAAACTGCAAAGTGAATGTGCAAAGTGAATCACTGAATCCGCAGAGTCGGAGGCCCTACGTGTTTAGTAGCGAGATGGTTGGGAACAGCCGTTTAGAGCTCCCGCAAGGTAGAGTGAGGCACTGCAAGTGATTCGAATCTTGATTCAAGCGCCGGCTCACGTACTGAGCACTGTAAGTATAGAGACTGCTGCATGTAGCTCTCGCATAATAGTGTAGTTAGTACCATGGTACTCTATTCGAATCTTTCGTGTAGCCGGGGACGCCGGAACCTTTGTCGTGGTTACTGAAATGTCCGCCCAGATTGAGACAACAGATGTTGCCCCTTGCTTTGTCTCGCTTGAGGTCTTTTGCAGCGTTTTGAGTGGCCTCAATGTTAGTGTGGCCTTCTGGCTCGCTTAATTTGAAAGGAAACTGGAAGGAAAAAAATCTAAGCCAGTTCCACCCCAACTGAAAGCTCTACGAACTGCAGATCATTATTTCGCTGTGTTTCTCGTCTGTTTATGTCGCGTTTATCTGATCTTTCGAGCTCTTTTCTGTTCTTTTTTTATGATTGTCTTTTTTTGTGATTATTTATTTGCAGTTTCATGGTCTCCTTTGTACTTCTTTCTATTGTTTGCTGCTGTGAGCACGTGGGTTTTATACCCGGCGATCGCTTTTCGCCTCCGCTTTTAGATGCGAAGAAGCTTTCGCTCGGGGCTGTGTCCGGCGGTGGCAACCGCGCTCCACTGCGCATGCGCCTACTCTCTCTCCCATTCTCCTTCTTTACGCAGGTGTTCGGTCGCCTTCTCTCCTCTCCTCCGCCGCTCTGCAGCCGCAGCGCATGCTCTCCTCCCACGTGATGCGCACGCGCGTCCCCTTCCCTTTCTTTCATCTCCTACGCTCCCCCCCTCTCGCGCGCCTCATTCTCTCCTGCGACGAGTAGAGTAACTGTATATGCTACCTTTAGGTCGCAGAGTTGCGCATCTGTCTTCCAAACGCCGCTAGCAACCATGTATTGCGGAGAAGCTGACGCTCTGGCCAATTTGTGTATTTCTCGACGCCGCCGCTGCAGCGAACTGTATTAACACTAGAAATCGACAGCCAATGTTCATCACCGGCTTTCGACACGCCAGACATGATTATCGGCGGCACTGTAGGCATGCCGCCTGCAAAAACGGAGTGCGACTTTACCGCATAGCTGTGGTTGCTAGCCGGACCTATGCGCTACTCTGTTACCTACAGGTCGCATATACAGTGACTCTAGCGACGAGTAGGCAGAAGCGACGCCTCCGGCGTTTTGACTTGGCACGAGCGGCCGATGGCCGCCCACGACGACACCTAAGGCATGGACTGCAGAGAGGCAGACGCACACGATCTTGCGACTTTGCTGGAGCCGAATACCTCGGACGGCGGCAGTTCCACGCAGCGGGAGCTGGATGGGGACTGGAGGAGGATGAGGATACAACTTTATTAAAAGAAATTTCATGGGTTTGGAGCTGGCCGCTTGTCTGCGGCGACCTCTTCTGCCCATCCAATGACTGCTTTCTGCAGTTTTTCGTCGAGGGACCGTATTAAGGTCTCCCATGTCGTTTCGGAGGGAGCTGGCAGAAGCTCTCTGAAGACAGTGCTGATTCTATGCCAGAGGAAGGCACGGGCTCGATAACGTTTGAAAAAAACATGGTTGATCCTTCTGTCACAGGAACCGGAATAACACGAAAGTAAAGCATGCCCTTACATAAGTAACTGAATGTTTACGGTACATTGACATAAGAGAGTTTGCACATTGCCTATTGATGTCTGGCAGCTATGGCACCGCTTAACGTGTATGCACCCGCTTTGATGATTGGTGGTACATCTCCATGCCGACGACTAACGTCCATGTTAAATGTATAAACAAACCCTTTTGGTAGCTGTAGTAAACGGTTAAAGCGTGATCAGAGAACGAGGTGTAATAGACAAAAGAGCGTCGCATATTCGACGCAGAACGTGGTCGCCATCCCACGGCATGTTAAAATGTGGTTGAACACCACGGCCGGACTAGAGGGAAGCACAAAGCGTGACGTGCCGCCCCGGTAGCTCGGCCGCGATTTTTCCCGAGGCGAGCGCGCGAGCGGGGAGCGCGGTGTTACAGCCAGATGAGGCAGGCGCGCGTCGCAGAGCTATTTTTGGCTTGGATTAGCGTGATGCTATGAGCGAGGCCGACGCTTTCACGACGCTTGGGCTAAGGTCGCCGCCCTGCGGTGTGTTAAGGCACTGACAAAATTCAACTTCTATTGAAAATGCGCCGAATGGGACAGACGTGTAACGCGTTGCAGATGATAATTGCGGAGGCCACAGTAATGACGAATTACTTTACCGCTCTCAGAGGGAAACACCACCCCGTCGACCGGGAGAGTGGTAGATATAAAAGACGCGTTTTTTATAGAGTCTGTGACCGTGGTGGGGTACATAGCGTGCCCCCATCTGCGTTGACGGAACCTTTTCTCTTTGCCATCTGATCGTGTAAATTTTTTCGACGTCATTTCTCTGACGGAAATACGTCACTGAAGTCTTGGTGGACCCCGGCATAAAACACTTTCGTGTTAAAAATTACACAATCTCCCGCTGAAGCAAACCATCTCCCCGCTGCTTCGCATCCACACATGGTTCCCTTTAACGGGAGATGGTGTAATTGTTTTTCGTAGATATGTAATTACGAAATTGTAATTACATATTTTGTAAAAAATTGTAATTTTTTTTCGCAAACTCCCGACGCTGTCGCTTCGCTGGCTCGCACAGACGAATTACCCTTGTGCAACGCTTGCGTTCACGAGAAAGTGCGCGCTGGCGTTCCAAATGTTACGAATTGTTATTATTCCATTCCTTCTTTTCTTTCTTTCTTTCTTCTTTCTTTCTTTCTTTCTTTCTTTCTTTCTTTCTTTCTTTCTTTCTTTCTTTCTGTCTTTTTCTTCCTTCCCTTCCTTCGCATTGCGCAATTCTCCCTCCTAACTGTTCCCATAATCCACGTGGACCTTCATGCACATATTTAACAGCGCCAAACTTTAGTTGCTGTAGGTAAAACGATAGTCATGCGTGAAGCAATGACGGGCAACAATTGAATTTGACAAATTGAAGTGAGAAGCTACCTAAAAAAAAGGTCAGATTGCCATATCACAAAGGGCTTATCACCAACAGGTGCACGATCTAGAGGGCAACAGTTACCGGAAAATGGCGCATACAAAAACACGTGTCACTGGTGCACATTCTAGGGCCACATTTCTGTATACAGCCGCATTTCTGAACACTTGTGGCCGGTGCGCTTTTTGCGGCCACACTTAGACCGCCATTTTTATGGGTAATACAATATTCGCTCGAAAAATTAACCATGGCCACCTAGACTTATACGGCAGCTGGCGAACTGGGCGTATTGGTTGACCTGATTGCGACCCTGAGAGTAATAAGAAAAATTACACCATCTCCCGCTAAAGGGGACCATAAGTAGATGCGAAGCCGGAGCACTTGCACGATCGCGTTCCGTTGGCGTTCGTTGGGCATGCTACCGAGCTGGCGTCGTGGAACGCGAAGAGCGACGCTACGCGCGTCGTATCTTCCATCTAGCCTGGCCGTTAATTCTCACAGGAAGAGCGGGGAACGCGGTCGACAGGCGGGCGAGAGGGGGCAGCGTAGGAGAGGAGAGAGAAGGGGAGGGGACGCGCATGCGCTCGAGCTCATCGCGGCGATGCGCAGGAGAGAATTTCGGCCTGTCGAGTCCGCGTTTCAGAGGAAGAGTGGAGAGGGGAGGGGAGAGGTGATGTGGAGAGCCGAAATGGGAGAGGGTAGATGACAGGGGGAATGGTGAGGGGGAGTGGAGAGAAGGTGTGGAGAGGGCATGCGCATGCGCAGTAAGGGTGGTCACGCCGCACACCACCACCAGATTGAGCTCCGCCTTAAGATACTTCGCACCTAAAATACGAACTTATCGTAGCTCCGCCAACAGTTAGATATTCAACTGAGAACTCGTTGGAGTTGTGTGCCACAGAAATTGGGAAGTTCCAGTACTCACCACTGGTCCACAAAAATAAAGAGAAAAAGTATAATATTATATAAATGAATGAGTTAAAAAATCATAAAATACTCAAAATAATCAACAAATAAATGAGTAAATACATATATATAACAATGAGTAAGTAAATAAATAATTGCACAAATAACCTGAGCGCTGCACTTCTGGCCCCACAGAATATCATACTCTATGTCTGGTCCATTCAAATAGAAGTGGAATTCCCCTCAAGGAGTGTACTGTTTAATGATTTGTTCTAACACATATTCTCTCTTAAATAATCTACGCGGGGACACCTGTATGCAGCTTTCCTATAGTAGAGTACATATAGTCGAATAACACCTTAAAAAAAGAAAAAGTCAGCTTTGCCCACAGCGTCACTATCCTATCCAACGAGAATTTGCGCAAGGACTGTGTGAGACAACCTTCGCTAATTTTCGTGACATGAACTTTTGCCGCCTTAAACGAGCTGATGTTATCATCAAAACATATGTTTCGCTCGCTAGTCTGTGTTAGAGAACTTGAGATTCCCGCAACTTGTCTGAGGGATTACGTCATCAGTACAAAACCAAACGTAAAATTTTCGATCGATATGTCCAACATTTGTATTCTACTGTACCCAGCATTAAAGGAGTACTGACATGAATTTTAAAATTTTTCGGATTGTTGCTCTAAATGAAAGCACGGGTGTCGATAACCCTAAAAAAGAGTGTCTTGGTGACTGGGATGCATTACATATATTTTTAATACCGCTTCTTTCACCAGCAGTTTCGGTTTCGGTTTCGAGAGGGCGGCTTCGTAGTGACGTGTCAAGTCGGCCCGTGACGTCACGGGCAGACAGCAACCCACGAAATATGCACCTGCTGTCCTTTGCTGTCAGTCGAACGTGGTTCATGATGAGTGAACTGTCTTCCAGTGCCTCCGACAGCGATTTCTGTGATTTAGGCTGCATGCAGGACCCAGATTTCGCAAACCAAGTGAGCCGACTTGAAACGTCATAGGGCTCTGCATGCGGTGAAGCTGCCTTGCAGATGCTGGGAGATGGAAACTTTAAAAATCAAACTTAAATATTTATACGTGTTTCCCGGATGCGGTGTGGGGAGAGCGTTAACACTACATGCCAAGGAAACCAAAAACGTCCGTTTTGTTGCACTTCAAAATCGTGTCAGTACTCCTTTAACACTGGTAGAGAGGAGGTAACTGACCTCGACTGCTAACTCGAAGGTCGCGGGATCGAACCCCGGCCGCGGCGACGGCATTTCAATGCAGACAAAATGCCAGAGGCCCGTGTGCTTTCATTAAGGTGTACGCTAAGGAGCCCGGGGAGGTCGAAATTTCCGGAGCACTCCACTACGGCGTCTCTCATAAGCAATCATATCGTCGTTCTGCGAAGTGAAACCGTAATTATTGTCATTATTAGAAAGTACCTGCGGTTGAAACGGAAATCTGCTGACACGACTCTCTCACAGATACGAAGGGCAGGTGCAGCCAATGCAGTCAAGTCTCGTCGTCTTATGCGAATGCACATCGGAACGTGTGACGTTTTTACCGTTAATGTTGTTACGTTGTGTATAGATATGCGCATTTTTGACTTCATTTGCGGGGAGCGTGGTTGCGCTGACAGGTGCCACATAAGCGACGTGTGGTGCTCAGGGGACAGGTCACGTCACCCTTGTGATACTTCACTCACCCGAATCCCGTCTTGCCAGTTATAGAAATTCAATTCGTAATTTATAAGACGAAGAACCTCAGGTATGTTTAGGTGTATATGCAAGGGCGTCATAGCTCCGGCATATGTTGGACAGGCAAAATTTCTGCTTTTCATCTCTTTACATATCGACTCGCACGGCAGCGATAATTAAGGGATCCGTGCTTCAGAATGGGAGGAACCGGAAAGATTGAAGCATTGTATGGCGGATGTTGTTTTGGCAATACCGATATATTTTATACGCATGCAATGTAGTTCAGCACCTGTCAACTGTGCAGACTAGCCCTATTCGAGGCGGAAATTGCAGTGTCGGCAACGTATCGCTTATTACACTGCAAAAAAAGAAAAAAAAAAAAACCTCTTTTGAAACGACATGGATGCTAGGAAGCAGCGCTGCAAGTTCGTGCTAAAACCAGCCACAAACGATCGCGCAAAGAACAAAGAACAGAAGAGAAAGACTTCAATGAAATATTCGAAATTCTTACGAGGGGAGCCTTAGTCGAGGGCCCAATGACACCAACACACGCGTTGGAGAACTGCGAGACGTGACTGTCCACCACTGACCTGGTTGACCAGCAAGGCTGAAGGTACTCTAAAAGAACTTGTTGTTGGGCTAGTTGGTAGATCATTCCCAAAACTTAATTAGAGCTTAATTAAATCAGTTAAAAACGTAATCAGTTATATTAAATCAGTTAAATAAATTAGTTAAAAACTTAAAAACTTAAATCAGTTGGAAGTGAGCGCTGTACGTGGTTGATGCCTGGGTGTGTGGGTGTGTGAATGTGTCGTGTGATTGCGCTGTGATTAAGTTTTGGAAAAGGCTGAAGGACTCGAAGCACACAGGACCGTTCATCGTGGACAAACCTGGGCGCCCTGAAGAGATTCCAGCTCCGTCCACCGACACGGACCACGATGTTGTGCGGATAATAAGTCAAGCGCTTTCTTATGCATTCGCCTAAGACAAATCGAAGGCGAAAGCCATCATCTTCTTTTTCTTTTCATTGGATTGCATTTATCCCCTTCCCCGCTTTCTGCACCTAACATGGTTTTCCACTGCCTCCATGATCGGAGGCATTGCAGGTTTTCTGCAGCTCACGTGGTTTTTCAGTGCCTCCGGGATCGGCAAACATTTGACCAAATGACGTTGTCATGTTTTGACGTCATGGGTGACGTCGAGCAAGTTATAGATAGATAGATAGATAGATAGATAGATAGATAGATAGATAGATAGATAGATAGATAGATAGATAGATAGATAGATAAAAAACGAGGCGAGCAGTTCAACTTGCTTCGCAGTGGTTAAGGCTCACCGAGCTGCGTTGCGTCCAAACCGGCAGGTGATGGTCCAGTGGCACGGAGGACTTTACTCTAACCTTCCTAGGCTTTTTAGTGCCATGGCCGTATAATTTTTTTTTTGCACGCCTCAAATGTTTGGTCACGAACGTACACTGCAGGTAAGAAATAGAGAGTTTGAGAATTGGGGAGCCACCACACTGCGTCCCCAAGCTGTGTTGGGTCGGCTGCTCTTGAGTTGGGAGAATCAGTAGAGTTTGAGAATTGGGTCTAACGCAGGCTGCGTTGGGTTAAACGCACGGGGCGCCACACGTGGCAAAATATGAATTATGCGAGACGTGTGCCATACTGCGTCGAGGCTGGCGCTGCGTCTGCGTCGTCACGCTGGCGACCCAAGATGCCTTGGGGACCCGCGCAGTTTTCCATTTTTGGGTCTTGAGTCAACGCGAGCGCAAGAGCCCAAGAATGGCTTCGGCTTCTGCGCATGCGCCCTGCGGCACTCAAATTTCTTGGGTCCCTGTGCTCCTGGGGCTCCAATTCTCAATCTATCTAATAATATGCTTCATAGTCCACAACGCACAACATCGATAGCGTGCACGGCTTCATATCGGAGTGGATATGGACCATTGCGTATCTTTAACATGACAGAATGAGACTTACCTCGAGGTGTAGGTTCTGCATGGTGCTATCGCAACTGGTGAAATGCATTTCGCGTTTCCGCATTTCAACAATGCTATTTTCTAGAAGGTACTAATTGCGTTCTCATTGTTACCTGCTTATAAGGAGAGCCCTCGAAATATGAAAAGTAACATGAGCTACGCTCCCACCCGCAAAAGGATGCAGTGCCCTCATATGGGCTAGTGGAAGCGACGCTTTGCCTGTTGTCCGTTGCCGCAGACAGCGTTTCGCAATTTGGCGAGGGACAGGTCGGGCGCCAGCATTTGTCGAAATCTTGCAGGGATTTATTCAACTCGAATGTACGCCACTATCACCATTCAGACCTCACGGCCGACTGTTCCCACTGATGACGGGGCAGGAGCGCTGTTCTGATTACGGCCAGACTCTGTAGACGAAAGCCGGCGCGTTTCTTCGGCCGTGTCATTGCCGATATGGCGCTCCATATATCTTTTTCTTCATACCGGCTACCTCACAGTGAGCCTGTTTCAGGGCGCTGCTTTTCGATGCGCGCAACAGGCTAGTCACGTATCAGTTTTCAGATTTCACAGGCATGATTTATCCACCGAAAAAAAAATGCGCGCAATTAGTATGTTGTTGAAAATAGCGCAGTTATATATCATTAGAACATGCCTTCATATGCCTCACTGACATTTTGATAATTAGGTGAGTACTTGTCGAGTTAGAAAGATAATTATGACTAACTATTTAGGCCCCATGAACGACAAATATAGCACTGGCGGCTACAGTGCGCTATAAATTAGAGAGAGGAGAGGTAGAGGAGAGAGAGGGAGGTTAACCAAGAAGAGCTCCGGTTGGCCACCCTGTACTGGGGAAGGGGAAAGGGGGTGCGAAAGGATGAAATAGAACAATAGAAACCAGGTTCGCTTTGCGTAACGCAGTTTTTAATTCGTGCTGCGTGACAGTTGGGACGCCCTTAGAGGCTTAACCAGGCATGGCATTGAGTTCAGTTGTTTCTTTTGTTTTCATTCTACCGAGCGTGTTGTATTGAATGAATGACTCGTTGTATTATTATGTGTCCGTAGCGATGTGTGCGTCACTGTGGTATACGTGCCTGCGGGTTGAGAAATTTTCTTTCGTTGTACAAGCATTCTAGTTTAGTAGGAATGCGACGCGGTTGTGCCTGCCGTCGTGTACGTTGTGGCTGATTCTTGCGAGTGTAGAGACGGTTTCAAGACTGCGATAGTAGCAGCACGTGTTGTACCCCAAGAAACTTCCGCTTCTTCATTTCAACACCGAAGCTGAAAGCGTGTTTTTAAGTTATGTCAGAGTAAGGAAAGTCCCTTTTTCCGCCTTCAGATAAAAGCAAGGCGCATTAGTTGAGGACTAACTCCTATAATGTTGGGTATAGATTAGAAGCATCTTTATTTGAAATATTTGGCTAGGCACAGGGTGAGAAGTGTTGAAAATATGCGGGCTATCCGCCAAGGCTTTTGTTCCCCGCTGATGCTAGGTCAATGCACGAAATCGGAAGCCGTCCAGGGTCTGTGTTTGTAAACAGGAAAATCAGCCATCTGCAGCGGACGTTAGGATTTCTAATATTTGTGAAGTCCAACGCTTGCGGTGTTCCGTAGTTCTGTGCATAAAAAAGGAGGAAATATTTACTGCCAGCGAAACCTAATAAGACACTTTGCTAAAAGAGGCAATCTTTTGGCAGAAAAGTTGTTCATCCATCATCGGTACCCTGTTTTAGAAAAATGTCAACGGCGTAGTTAGCGGCAAGCCCCATGATTTAGTTGAGAAACTATCGAGATAGAATAGGATAAACACACACTGTAACGTTTGCGATTGTGGCTCCAATGAGCAATCGTTATTGTGAAGGACAGCTGTTCCCAGCTCTCCCATAGCACAGTACAATATTGTCACGTGGTCGTGGCGTCCACGAAGACAGCACTCGGCGTTTGCAGGATGAAAGTGTTTATTTGGCCGAACTTGTGGCCGGAAAATGAGAACTGGAGTTACAGCAATATACGCTGTACAATGATAGCGGCGAACAGGGCGTCGTTCGTCGATCAACTGACAAGCAGTCAAGCGCGTCGGCTTTTATACACGCGCTATCGAACTTTCCAGCGATATCGCTGGTGGCGGCGTAATCTCTAGACAAAGCTGGAACATTCGCGTGCGGGGCGCAATCTTAACAAACCGATCAACTACAATCGCGACGCTTCTAGAACACTACTTCGCCGACAGCGTCGAGCGTTGATAACCGTCCCTGCCGGTCAAACCCGAATACATCAAAACAAGACAAGAAGTGGGCGTGGCATTGCCCCCCTCTGAAAAAGCATCGTCCCGATGCTTGTGAAAGAACATAGAAGAGAAAAAAAAAAACAAGCGCATACACAAATAAATTACAATAACAAAGGAAAAAAAATTAGAGTCCCCAGGCTCGAATTTTGTTCTCGAATCAAGAAAGATGAATTTTTGCGGAAAGCACGCACAGCCCGTCTAACAACCGAGTCACTTGGCTTTCCTCAGTCACAAGGCGCCAATGTGTACGTTAATACCCACATCACACTCGACAAGCAAGAGATTGTTTGCGCAAGCGCTCTCACTAAAGAGAGAAAAGCAATGGAAATTTTTGTGTGTAGACAATGGTCGCATCAAGGCGCGGAAAACTGAAGGCAGCTGAGTTCACGTCATCGCCAACGAGCAGGAATTCTCAGTAATGATAGAATACTCATGTTGATTAACGAAGCGATTGTTACCTCAAGAGAATATGGCAGGCAATGATTATGTGACGCTGGAAAAATTAGGCGAATTGATTTCCAAGGAAAACAAATACATGTCCTTCATTCATTTTAATACACGATCTGCAAAAAATAAGGACTACCAAATGACCGCTCTTATTTCAACCCTTAGCTCTGAACCTCATTTTCTTATGATGACGGAAACATGGCACAGGAACGAATCTGAAGTTTTAAAATTACCCGGCTATGCTACCTCCTTTTTAAATCACCCAACAAGAATGGGAGGTGGTGCTTTGATGATGGCTGAAAATTCACCAAAATGTCGGCTGGTTCAAGAGTTTTCCCACGTCACTAATGATTATGAAATATTGACTGTAAAAAGTGATGGTTTTGTTTATGGTGGGTTATGCCGACGTTCTAGCGGTAGCAACTCGAATTTTTTAGCATTCTTAGATACATACTGATGTTGGGTTAGAGACGTTGGTAGTAAGTTAGTTCTTGCAGGTGATATAATATCGACGTTGAGAAACCGTCAGAAAAACAGTTTGAACTATGTGAAGTTGTGGAATCAAATGGGTTTTTAATGTTATCACCATCCCTAACCGAATTGACAAAAACAGTGCGACAATAATTGACATGTTCATTACTGACATAGAAGCTACGGAATGTTTGTCTGGCGTACTAAGTGCACCCATCAGTGACCATCTTCCTATTTTTATGCTGATAAACGAAGCCGTGAATCATGCACGATGCCAACTCATAGAGCCATCGGTTATTCAAGATATTAATGAATATGCATTGGCTGCATTTCTCAGGGAGATATCGTTAATCGATTGGCCATACGTATATCGCGAGCAGAACCAGAAGTCACCTATAATTGTTTTTTCATGAAAAACTAATAAGAATTTGCAAGAAATCCTTTCCGTACAGACAGCTCAAGCATATGCGCAAAGCTAAAAAAAACCGTGGCTAAATAAAACTTATTTTAAGGAAATAAAGCGTACAAGTAAATCATTCGAAAAATTCCTGAAAAACAAAAACAAAAATGAGTTTCTTGGCCGTTGCAGTGGTGACTTCAGGCCTACTGAGCTTGTGATAGACGGTGACGTTATTCGTAAGAATGATTTAGCAAACTTATTGAATGATTATTTTCTATCTCTAGCAAAGGAACAGCACAATTCAGCTTGTGCTAGATATTTATGTGACAGGATCTCTGACAGTGCGTTTCTGGCTCCATTAACAGCCAGCAATGTTGCAAATTTTTTCGTCTGTGAAAAACAGCACGTGTTGTGACGCATTTGATACACCGAATAAACTCATCAAACACGTGTTAGACACCATTGCTGAAAAATTAGAGCATATTTTTAATCTTGTTTTAAAGCGAAAGCTGTTACGAGACTATTTCAGCGGCCGTTTTTGGCGCCGTAGTTGTCCTCCGCCGCCGCCACTGCCGCAGCCGCCGCTGTCCGTAACCACTAACGCTCGAAATCAGAAAAAAAAAACGAAATAAGAAAAACTTCCAGGTTGGAACGAGGTATGAACCTGGGCCTTCTGCGTGGGAGCCCAGTATTCAATCTCTGAGCCATGCCGGTGCTTGAAATTGCTTTGCAAAAAGGTCCTATACAGGCTTCATGTCGGGAAGGAACCACATTAACATATGCAATATAGCGTGGTAGAAGAGTAAAATAAGCACCAAGCGTCGCACAACGCGAATTGCGCAACGAGTAGGTTGTTGAATGCTTCCAACCCATTACAAAAGGCGCCGCTATTATTCTTCATCGTCATCAGGCACAGCATCAACAAAGTGCGCATAATGCCTTACATGCGTTTAGCAGGTACCACGGCTCTCCGTAGAATGACGAAAAATGGCATAGTGCCTGCTTCCCTACTTCTCAAAAATTGCAGTAATTGATAGCGTAGTGGGTTCCTCGCAAGTGCACTTGTATTGGTTGCCAAGGAAGCCCATAAGCGCATGATCCATTTCCTCGGGGTCTCAGTAATGTTCTTCGCCTTCCTATCTCTCCCAGGTCAACGTATGTCATGCAGCATGACTGGAGAGGGAAACAGCGACCGGGCGTCACCCAATGCAAATTGCATAAGTGGTGGGCCGTTTAAAGCTTCCAACCCATTACAAAGGGCTGAGCCATAATTCTTCACCGTCATCAGTCCTCGCTTCAACAAAGTGCACATAATGCCCCACAGACGTGTAGCTGGTGCCTAGCCTCTCCGCAGAATGACGAATATTGGCTTAGTAGGTGCTTCCCAACCTCACCAAAAATTGTGATTTATGGCGTAGTGGGCACCTTGCTAGTGTACTTGTAATAGTAGCCCCAAGCGAGCTTACAAGGGGCTCTAGAAACGCCGCTCTTCCCGCTTTCGCTGTGACTGTGCTGTGGTTTCAGTGCAGGCCTGGCGTCTTTTTCCACTGGAATTTTTCCACAGAAGTTTGAAGTTGCGAAAGTGGTTTTATTGTACGAGGGAGGGGATAAAAAATGCGCTTAACATTTACCGCCCGATATATATCCTTCCAAGAATATCACAAGGACTGGAAAATCTGTTTCAAAAGCGTATGGTTTCTTTCCTAGATAAGCACTATACATCTTTAATTCTTCACAGTTCGGTTTTACCAAAGGCCGTACGACTGAACGGGCTCTGTTAGAGCAGAAGGAATTTATACTAAATGCTTTTGAAAGCGAACTGATAAGTACTACATCATTACTTCTTCACAGTTCGGTTTTACCAAAGGGCGTACGACTGAACGTGCTCTGTTAGAGCAGAAGGAATTTATACTAAATGCTTTTGAAAGCGAACTACACACTTTAGGCATCATCATAGACTACGCAAAGGCGTTCGGCACAATAAATCACATTAAATTGCTAAAGAAAGGCGCACACTATGCCTTTGGAGGTGTTTTCCTACAACCTATTGAATCATACATTATGTATCGGCAGCAGGAGGTAGTCGTCGGCAATTGCACCTCCAATTTACTTAAAATTTCAGTGCGAGGTAGCATATAAGGGCCTTTGCTTTTTGCATATATATATATATATATATATATATATATATATATATATATAAAGAATATTGTAAAAGTTGACACGTCTGCAAAATGTATTATATACGCCGATCATACAACCTTGCTTCTTACTGTTGAAGATTATAAAAACTTAATTCATGACGCAAATCAGCTACTGGTGAAATTGGCGGCATGGACATGCATTAACAGCTTAAAATTAAAAACATAAAAAACAAAAGCTCTATAATTGAGGCCTAAAAATAAACAAATCCCTTGTCATGTGCTATTAAAATTTGGCAGTTCAAAACTAGAGATATTACTACTTATTAAGTGTCTGGGAAAATTTTTCGATGAACACTGTGGAATGCCATGTCGATGGAAGGACGCTCCCAACAAAAAACGTAACAACTGTTTATTAACGGAGTAGCAGCAGCGGGGCGAGCATACCGACGCTGCGCTCAGTCGGGTAGCGAAGGAATGATTACTTCCGAGCTTGGCAGCTTGGTTTTAAAGCCACTGTCGGTGACGTAAGCCTCCGGTGACGCTGCGGTGGCGCTGTCCCTTATCGGAGGCGTGGTGTAGCATGAAGCCGTGCCACGCCGGGCGAGATAGTGACGAGGCGGAGGCTGCGCCGGTTTGTGCGCAGTGTGTTGCCACAACACATATCTTGGAACGCACATGCTGAAAAGCTATCTGACACTATATCAAGGTATTCGGGCAATTTTTTTCCTTGGGCGCTTCTCGCTACCTAAGACAGTGAACCTTCTCATCTATAAATCCTTGTTACGTACTGTCATCTGGTTTGGGGTGCGACAACATTTACAAATATCCGTACATTACACGTCATACAGAAAAGGGCTGTTCGTGCCATTGCAAAACGTTCGTTATCGCAGTCACTCCACCCCCATATTTCGCGACATGAATCTACTAACTTCAGCAGTATGCTACCGCGTGATGCTTGTGAAACGCTACCAGGCAGGATTAAAGAACAACCTTTTAGGAACAATTGGCGAACTAAACCACCGCAATGTTCTTTATAACACTCTTTTCATTCACACGTGGTTTATCCCCCGCACGCGCACTAACTACGGTAAAGAAATGCTGCGCTTCTTGCCATTTCACTTCAATGCTGTTTCATTTGCCATCGGAGTGAAATTACACATACGCAATAGTATTATATTTTTTGCTGCCTGACTATATTCATTGTGCTGTCTTCGACATATAGCTGTAATTTGTTTACAAACTTTGTTCCTAAAGCATTTTGTTCCTTTCACATTTGGCTGTACGTTTTTTGGTTGCAAGTGTAGTAAGCGTTGGGCGCATGCTTGGGCCAATCTGACTTTGGTGCTAATCTTGTATTTCTTGCATAGTTACACACTCTCAATGTCCTCGCATGAATAAGGGAATAATTAAGATCATTTGTGTCTCTTTTTCAGTTTGATGTTTTGGCTTTATTATTTTTAATCACCATGCCTTATTAGACTTGTAGAAAGATTCACGAATATTGTTTGCTCAGTTTGTACATTTTCATCGTAATAAACATGTTGCCTCTGCCGCCCGTTTGTAAGGGGTCCTGGTCCCACAAAACGAAAAACAAGATTTACCGTTGAGGTCTTTTATTTCAGAAAAAGTAACATGGCAGCACGAAGTGTCGGGTTACCTGCAAACACAACTTAAATCGTTGAATGTCCGCGATCCGTTTTTGGTGAAGAGTTCGGAATGTATCGTCAACTTTCTCAAGGATCGTAATGCTGGTTCCTGCGCTGCTTTTAGCATAGATATTCAAGATATGTTTTATTCGAAACCTCACAGTGAAATCATGCGGCGGGTTAAGCCTTGTATTGTTGACGGTAATGACAAAGTTATCATTACTGACAAATGTGGTACTTCTGTAGAAAATGTTTTGGAAATGTTTTCGTTTTATTTGCGATCCATGTTTGTGGAATGGAAAGGGAACATTTTTGCTCAAAAATCAGGAATCTATATTGGGTCGTGGGTGGCCCCCGTTCTAAGCCATATTTTCCTTAGCCGCGTTGATAGAGCAATCGCCCACAGCTGAGGTATTTTTGCCGTGCGGGTCTTCCGATATGTTGACAATTTTTTGGTCATTTAACGCGACAGTCAGCATAACACGCTAGATAATATTAAAGAACTTTAAGGCATACGGTATGGGATTGAAGTTTACTTGTGAGGTACCCGCTGATGCAGAACTTCAGTTCCTGGACATTAAACTAAGATTTAAGAAGGACCACATGTGCTGGTTATATAAGAAACGCTCTGTAAAGACGATTTTGAGTTTTTCGTCTGGCCATTCCAAGACGGTGAAATCCGGTATCGTGTGCTCGGCACTGCGCGCCGTGCTCCAAAAAACGTGTAATCATTCCCTAAAGGAATGTTTCCGGGGCCAGATAAAAAATTGCAGGTGGCCGCTATCCGGATACGGAAATCGTGAGAGCCTGCCATAATCTGATCAAGTGGGTTAAGGTTGCCAATAAGGCAAAAGAGACGCGAGAGCAATTGCGCAAGGAAAATAGGCTGGTGGTCGTACCTTATGTACATAAGTATTCGCACTGCCTGAGGGATGTAGGAAAGAGATATGGGGCGCGCGTGGCCTTGTCCGCCCCTTATAAACTTGCGACTATCTGCTCACGTTTCCATAAGAAACTATCGGGTGTTGGTAAGTATTGTGTTGGTTACTCGATCACTTCTTCAGTGGCGTCACACACCGCCACTACACTGGCGACGAGGATGGAATGGGATGGGATGGGATGGGACGGGGAGTGTAGTGGCGGTGTGTGACGCCACTGAAGAAGTGATCGAGTAACCAACACAATAACAATATCCCTTTATTCAAACGTACGCATGCTTATATACCTAGGCGACACTGGTGCCACCAGCGGCAGTGATCGTGAAACCAAAACCAAATATACAACATATTCCCTTCCTTACAAGAACAGCTACATGTGTTAGTAATGTAGTAAGTTAGTGTAACCACATAGAATTCTATGTACATTAACAACAACGTGTTTGTGTTATCCACTTAGCTCTACACAACAACGAAGAACAAAGAGAAAACAATTCATTGGCATTTTCAAGATATGCAACAATCGCAAGAAGTTGCATGCAACAATCGCACAGTGTGTCACAGTACCGAAGTCTCACACACGGGAGTCTCACGGCCGAGTGTTACCGAAGCGGAGTCTCCCAACAGCACCACATCGCCGCTTACACTTGGTAGCCATAGCGGTCTGGGGGACGTCTATTTCTTGGTGGCTGTACCCTCCGTGGCGGCTCCGATGCTTTAGGAGAACCACTGGTGACTAGACTATGTTCGGACGCACTGAGAGTGACGGGTGGCCTGGACGACTGCTCTGTCGCAGTAGTAGAAGTACCGGCGGCCGCAGCAGCCGAAGAGAGACTGGTAGTCGCCTCCGGAACAAGTTCCTCACTTACAGGCGGAGCCCTGCTTTCGCCAGCTGTACCGTTTCTTTCGCCCCACGTGTGCAGTGCAGCAGAAGCTCGTGGCACCTTTGACAACTTCGAAGCATTCCACGTTTTACCGTCATCAAGGCGGAAAGAAGACGGTCCTTTCTTGCTGATCACTTTTCTGGGGCCACTGAATTCCAGGTCTCCTTTAAAGGCCATTGTGGGTTTTTTAAGTCTGGCGAAGTCGCCAACCTCTACTGTGGTTCCTCTTGCGGCCCTCCGAGCGTCCGTGTATCGCTTGCTGTACTGTTGCTTTTGCTTCACCCGCTCACGTAGGTGGTGGAGCTCCCAACCAGGGTCAGCAGAGAATGCGGCAGACGGGTGGCCGATCACATCCAGCCTAGTTCTTGGTAACCGTCTGTGCAGGAGAAGGGCTGGGGCACTTCCAGTGGTGGCGTGCGGTTTGCAACGGTAAACGCCCAAGTATTCTGTAACCGCCTGCCGTAAGGGACGCTGCTCGAGTGTAGCCACTTGAACGAAGCTTTTAAAGACCCTGTTAAACTGTTCTACTTGACCGTTTGCTTGCGGATAGTATACGGACGAATGCCTCAAGTGGATCCCACGATCTTCCAGGAAAGCTTCGAACTCACGAGATGAAAACTGAGGCCCGTTATCGCACACAATTTCTTCCGGGTAGCCTTCCCGTGCGAACACAGACACCAAGAAGCTTGTTACTGTGCGGGTTGTGGTATCGCTGCAAAAGTGCACCTCGGGCCACTTCGAATAGTAATCGACCAGCAGTGATTGCATATCTACAATCGTGCGGCGCTCTTTCGAATGGGCCGACAATATCAATGGCCAGCTTCAGCCATGGCTGATCTGGAAAGGGGACTGGTTGCAATGGTGCAGGCGTCACTTTGGTGCTTTTGTCTGCTGTCTGGCATATGCTGCACCTCTGGATCGACAGCTCCACTTCCCGGTCCATCGCTGGCCACCAATATTTCTCTCGCAGCCGCGCTTTCGTTCGCACTACTCCAGGATGAGCCTCGTGAGCCGCGGCAATTATCTGAGATGTAAGTGACGTTGGAACGACAAGCCTTTCGTCCCGCAAGATCAAGTTGTCCACAACTGAAAGTTCGTCTCGTATTTTAAAAAACGGCCGCAGTTCATCCGGCAAGGATTTGTGGGCGGGCCATGACGACTGTATACAGGCCTTGGTTTGTTGCAGCGTTCTATCGTTTGATTGGGCCTGTTCAAACTGCTCTCTGGTAATACAAGCAGGGATTTGGACCACTGATACGACTTCGTCTAACAAGGGCTCTTCTTGCGGAGATGCCGCGGGGAGACGTGACAGTGCATCTGCTACTTGATTTTTCGACCCTTTTCGGTACTTTACCATGTAGTTGTACCGCAACAGGCGCTCTGCCCATCGTGCCACCCGCAAGGGACGCCTCCCTGGCCCTTGCGTTGTCAGCAACGTCACTAAGGCCTGGTGATCAGTCATCAGCGTGAAATCACGTCCCCACAGGTACACGTGCCACCTCTCGCACGCCCACACACACGCAAGTGCTTCCCGTTCTCCTACCGAGTACTTCCTCTCTGCTGGTGACAGAGCTCGAGACGCGAAGGCGACAGTGTGTAGTTCCTGTCCCTCCCTCTAGTGTAGCACTGCTCCAAGCCCGCAGTCAGAAGCGTCAGTGGAAACGACTACTGGAAGGGAGGCATCGAACATTCGAAGAATGGTGCTGGACGCAAGTGCATCTTTGACCATTCTAAAACTGGCCTCAACCTCGCCAGACCATTCGAATAACTGGCCCTTTCTCAGAAGGACACGCATTGGTTCAACAATGTCAGCAAAGTTTGGAATGAACCTAGCGTAGTATTCGACCAGTCCCAGAAACGATCGGAGGCCGGCTGCGTCAGTAGGCGCCGGCGTGTCCTGTATGGAAGCTACCTTTTCCTTCAGTGGGACAATACCGTTTGCCGTAACCCTGTGGCCCAAAAACACAAGTTCCTGCGTATCGAATACACATTTCCTGTTCAACTTGAGTCCTGCCTCTTTAATGCGCCTAAGTACTGCGGCAAGGTTTACCATGTGCTCTTTTCTGCTCTTCCCAAAGACAATAATATCATCAATATAGAAAAGCACGCCGCTGCATCCCTGTAGAATTTTGGACATCATACTTTGAAATGCAGAGGGCGCGGAAGCCAGCCCAAAGCACACTCGTTTAAAACGAAAAAGGCCATCGTGGGTTACAAATGCCGTTAAATCGCGGCTCTCAGGATGAAGCAAGACCTGGTGGTAAGCGGATGCGAGATCTAGCTTAGAAAAATGTGTTGCCCCCACTAGACTATGCAGTAGCTCTTCTGTATGAGGAAGGGGAAAACTGTCAGCTACGACGGCCTTGTTTGCCTGTCGAAGGTCTACGCACAGACGAATACCTCCCTCTTTCTTTTAAACTACCACAATAGGGGACACCCATTCTGACGCTTCCACGCGCTCTATCACATCCATTTCTTCCAGCCGGCGTAGTTCTTCCGAGACGACTGGTCGCAGTGAGAGCGGAAGGCGCCTGAGCTTTGATGCAACAGGTTGCACTGTGGATCGCGTTTTGACACAGTGAACGAACCCTTTCGCGAGGCCAAGCCCTGGATCAAAGATAGTTGCATACTCCTGAGCTAATTCTGTTGGAAGCTGAACGGGTTGCTGTACTTCCGTCTTGTCAGAGGACTGTTCCTCTCCAACATTAGTAGGCAGCGTTGTCGTTTCGAGGCACCGCAGCGTCGAGCCATCGATCTGGAGACCGAGCGCCTTGATGGCGTCTACACCCAAGAGTGAAGTGCCTTGTTTCACAACATAGAACAGAAGGCATTTCGTGCAATCCTTATGTGTGACGTCTGCGAAGAAACAGCCAAGAACTGTAATTGGCCTCTTTGAATAGTCTAGTAGCCTAACTCTAGGGGCAGAAAGTGCTTGTCCTTCAAAATGCTGCCTAAAAAGGGCATGTGTTAAAATAGAGACGGATGATCCGGAATCTACGAGGAAAGTTATATCCGTACGACCAATCAGCACGGTGACGTGGATCGCTAGGCGAGCGGACGTCGTTACAGCCAGAATGCTCAAAACTTCCTCGTTGGATGGATTGTCGCTCTCTACCTCACGAACAGGCGTGACGTATCGTTTGTTGCAAACAGACCGGAAGTGACCCGTGATACCACAGAGATGGCAACGCTTGTTTTTGGCAGGACAGCGAGATGAGGCCGCATTGTGCTGGGATGCACCACAGCGGTAGCAACGAATCTGGTGGTTGCGTGAAGGCTTCGAGCTGTCGTCTGAATGGGGCGAATGCGTTGGCGTATTCCCCCGAGCAGTTATGCGCTCAACATTTGCAGGCGTAAATTCCTGGAGATCGTTTGTTACCTGCTCAAACTGCGTTGCCATGACTACAGCTCGAGCAAACGAGAGGGAGGACCCTTCCAGAAGAAACCGCTCACGCAAGCTCAGAGATGATACACCCGCAACGAACTGGTCACGCAACGAATCTTCCACAGAAGGAAAAGAGCACGTATCAGAAAGCTCACGAAGTGCAGTAACGTACTCATTAATCGTTTCACTAGCTTGCTGAACGCGCCTACCGAAACGATGCCGTTCGGCCACAACATTGCTTGCTGTAATGAAATGCGCGTGCAGAGCTGCGACTGCGATGTCGTACGACGACGCTTCAGTTCGTGTATCCGCAATGCCCTTGCTAGCTGCTGGTATCTTATCAATAGCAGTTTGCTCACCGGGCTTAGCGTTGTCCGACGATGGAAGCGGCAGGGTGTAAAATATGCGCTGGCCTTCTACACCAAGACTGTGAAGAAGTAAGGCCTTGCGGCGATCCGGCGTGCAGTCCGACGCCCCCGAAGCGAGCAGGAAATTCTCGAAGATGCGAAGCCATTGCGGCCACGGAACAGCAGGACGGCCAGGCGTGGGCAGGAAGGGGGCGGCGGGGCGAGTCCTGACATACTCATGATGCCGCAAAGCCGCTGGCGAAAATCACGCCCCCCGAAACCGACCCCTCGTCGCCAGTGTAGTGGCGGTGTGTGACGCCACTGAAGAAGTGATCGAGTAACCAACACAATAACAAAATCCCTTTATTCAAACGTACGCATGCTTATATACCTAGGCGACACTGGTGCCACCAGCGGCAGTGATCGTGAAACCAAAACCAAATATACAACAGTAAGGCTTGTAATTCATGTCCCGAGAAGCAGAAAGATAGATATATTAGATGCAAGTCAGGCGTTGTAAACAGATTGCCGTTGTCATGCGGGCGTGTTTTTATAGGCCAGACAGGACGATGTGTAAATATTAGATTGAGAGAGCGTTTGTCATCAATAAGGGCTGCAGGCGCTT
Source organism: Rhipicephalus sanguineus (assembly GCF_013339695.2). Lineage (NCBI taxonomy): Eukaryota > Metazoa > Arthropoda > Arachnida > Ixodida > Ixodidae > Rhipicephalus > Rhipicephalus sanguineus. The sequence goes on along the minus strand of NC_051185.1, from coordinate 105,126,116 downwards.
GCACCTGCCTTCACATTCCGGAGAATGTGGCTGCCAACCGATGGTGGGGGAAACAGATTGCTTGTTCCGCCATAAGCACCAAAAAATGAGGGAGATAATGGAGGCGTTGTTCATCGACAGAGAAGGCGAAATGTGCATAATCCATTCGTCTGTGGCCCTTGGCGAAAAGGAGGTGCAATTTCTTAATTCTAACGTGCCTTGACTTGCACCGGATTAGGTCGCGTCACACGTTTGTTTGTGAGTTGGTTTTGTTTTGCATGTATGTTTTTTTTTGCAGCACGTAGATGTTCCACGTGCCCTGAGTAATTGAGTTATAACCTGGATGACTCTGCCGCGCACGCGCAGTTATTCTGTCGATAGCCAACTGGCCTCTGTATGTACTTATTCGTGCCCTACCTTATAATAAATTTTAGTTGAGAGTCAGCGCTCGTGTCGTCACATCCCTGGTCTGCGTCCTCGTTTTTTCTTGCGCTGTAAGCTGATCAATAATGATAGATAGATAGATAGATAGATAGATAGATAGATAGATAGATAGATAGATAGATAGATAGATAGATAGATAGATAGATAGATAGATAGATAGATAGATAGATAGATAGATAGATAGATAGATAGATAGATAGATAGATAGATAGATAGATAGATAGATAGATAGATAGTGTTAAGGAGGCTTTCTTTCAGCAAGTAATGCTCATCAGAGAATAGCTGATGTCCACCTTTCCAGGAAATCCCCATATATAGGCTTAACGAGGCATGACATCGACTTCTGTTTGCTTTGTTTTCTTTGTACCAAGCGTGTTGTAATAAACGAGCGACCCGTTGTAGTATTTTACGAGTCCGTACTAATGTGTGCGACACAGAGGTACGCGAGCCTACGGGTTAATAAATTTTAGTACATTGTATAAACATTCTACCTAAATAGGAATGCGACGCGTTTGCGTCTGCAGTCGTGTACGTTGTCGGCGATTCTTGAGAATATATTTAATTAGCCATCTGCAGCGGACGTTACCATTCTCACTGAAAGTGAAGTGTACCGCTTGCTGTATTCCGTAGTTCTGTGCATCAAAAAAAAAGATGAAATATTTACTGCCAGGGAAACCTAATGAGACACTTTGCTAAAAGAGGCGATGTTTTGATAGAAACGGTGCTTATACAGCATCGGTGTCGCATTTTACAAAAATTTCCACGGCATAGTTAGCGGGATGCTGCATGATTCAGTGGAGAAACTATGGTGGTAGAACAGGATAAACATAAACTAGAACGTTTGATATTGCGGCTCCAATGAGCAGCTCTCGAACTAATCGTTGGGAAGATTCAATCTTGGATATACGTTCTGTTAAAGGGCCCCTCACTAGGTTTGACAATTTTGAGCCGTCGAGCGCAATGCATGCACTAGGCGTTCACGATTACGTCTGCCAAAATTTGCAACGCTACGCGCCGCGTAAATGGGTCAAATTTCAAGCTGAACGCTGCTTGCCCTTCTTCTCGCGTCCGCGCGCCCAGAGAATGAGGGGATTACGTACATGGTAGGATGGCCCTACGTAGGTAGTAGTGCTGTGACGTCGCTCCTCTACGTAGATGACTGTGCTCTGACGTCGCCAACAGTAGCACGTGACACTGCGATAATTATTTGACACTACGCGTAGTTTTTGTAATTTGTTGCTTGAATGGATGAATAAAACTTGAGAGCAATAATAAAACACACAAACGGAATGTGTGCGTTTTCTTTTTACATTTTTACTGCGAATCGCAGCGAGATTCGAGACTAATCTACCTCCGTTTCGCACGCGTTCGTGTTCTCGCGCTTTGCGCATCGTGCAGACGCCACCCTTTGCAACGAAACTAATTTTCTACCGCGTTCCAGCGCTCATAAGGCTCATCTATCCTCCCGCGTCTAACTAGATGTTCATGCGGCACACCGCTAGTCTCGCGTCCGTACAAATATCGCAGCTTTTGTGCTCAGTAATAGGTTGAAAGCCAAGTGATCGGCGAGGGCGCATTCGGCATAACTTGCAGAGATGAAGCGCAAAGAACGCCGCCACAACACCGCTCGCGTCTCGGGGGCTCGGGCTGGTTCGGGCGCGTCATGCGCTCGTGACATTTTGTGCGCATGACGTGATCATGCGTATGCGCTATGTGATCCTTCCGCTCGCGTGGCGAAGAGGGCAGGGAAGGGATTTGGCTTGCGAAGGCTACGCGGGGCGAGCGGCAAGGGTTTGCAGCTCGCCTCCTCGCATCATGGTTTCGCGCCGCTACAAATTATTGTTTTTCTCAGCTTCTAACCGACCGATTAGAAAAATTCTTGTGGCATAATTCTCTTTATTGGGCTCGCAACAACTTGCAATGTCTAACTAAAATTCGCTAGGTCACCTGGTGAGGGGCCCTTTAAGGACAGCTGAAAACAGCGCTATCATAGCAGGTTACACAGTACTTTAATTCCTTCACGTATTGTACTAAACGCAAGCATAGTTTCTGAATGCTCAGAAGCGTTTAGAAGGGCTGAGCACTCTAAGTATACGCACAGCTGGATAGAGAAACATTATGGCGATAGAACAGGATGAAGATAAGGTAAAAGGTTTACTGTTGTGGCTCCCATCGGCAGTGAGGTTGCCAGTGGCGTAAATCCCCTAAAATTAAAAGGGAGCTTACACATCTTGCAGCGTTGACAGGCATATAATTTCTACATGTATGCTATTTTTAAATCTTTAAAAATAAAATCATGTTTTCAAATAAAATATAAAGAAGAACGAGCATGAGCGTGGGCGCCGGTTCTCGGAAAACAGCACAGAGCAGCCAGTAGTATAAGCGCACGTTCTTTGGTGAAGTCAGTTTCTAAGCATTGCTTGTAGGTAGGCTCTACCGTACTTTAAATTGCCGTTCGGGTTAAACTATGCAATAAAAACAGTCACAGTTTCGCCGCAATAGCAAATCAATGAATGAGATAGCAAGAAATTAGAATGTTAACCAAAGAACGGCAAGCAGCTCGATACTTGCAACGCGCCGCGAACTAACAGCGGTCACAGCTCACCAATTGCAGCGCACTGCTCAAACACAAGGAAGGACACTCGAAAAGAACGCACAGGTATACACAGGACGAGCACGAACTAACTGTAACGGTTGTTCTTCTTCGTATTTGAGCAGCGAGTTACAAATCAACGCTCTTGAAAACTGTGGGCGTGGAGTGACCACTTCGCGCCTCCTGCCACGCGGTGACGTTCGATGCAATGTTAACTCGGCGTTCCACATTGTCAGTGGGTACAAAAACGGGCCGCTTTTTAGTGCACACCCCAAGGGAGGCTCAAACTGACGGAAAATGTAGGAGCGTTGCTTTAAAGCGTGCCCTGCGGGCAATCAAGCGGGTGATATTACACACACTGAAGCACCTCCGAGCTCTGCGTGCCGTCAGCGCTAAACGGTGTATATAAATAGCTCGCCGTTGTTACGCTGAACAGCCGGTGGCGCTTGGCCGAGTTGTTAAAGCAGCGCGCTGCGGAGCGAGTGGTCGTAAGTTCAAATCCCGGTGGTGCGCTTCGGCAATTTTTTCTTCTGAATTATATTTCTTTGTGGCTTTTATTTATACATACATACATATACATGTAATGTTCCTACTTAAAAGAACGAAACAGCATTAAAGCTTCAGTATGGAACTGGCGTCCATCTTAATCTGCTTTATTTCTAACTTCATCCTCCTTTTCTTTCCTGCCCCGGCTCTCGTGCTCCTTCATCATCTGTCCAAAGGCTCATACCGCTTCACCCTTCCCGCTTTCTTTTAATTACCCCTCCTGGGGTAATACTTGAAGACATTCCCAATTGAAGCACATTCAACTGATCCACGTTCACCAGTGTACGAGGCAGTCTTCAAAATTCCGTTCTGGGTAGCTGTCTTGGTCACAGAGTAAGGACCGAAAAATTTGGCACTGGAATCTCTCATTCCTTTCCTCACTAGGACGAGGTCGGTGACTTGAATGTCTGGCATGTCTGCTCGATGCCTCTTGTCGAAATTCTTTTAAAGACGATAGTCTTTCTTGGGGAACTTAAACGCAGAAATTTTGGTCTGTCTGTCTTTCTGTTTGTCTGCACGTCCCTCGATTCAGCCACTCGGCCAAAGTTGAACCACTTGCCCAAGGGCCAGCCGTCTTGAACTGGTACGGCTGTTCATACTTGTGAACGTTGTCGATCAAAAAGTAAATATCATGCATATCTGAGGTGCAACATCACTAGGTAAGTATTAGGTGGCGTGTTCCTTTAATAGAAAATGCATACATACATAATTTTAAGGACCCTAGTTTCTTAAGCTGCGCTGAAAATTCATAAGAATGGAAGCTTGAGCGAGTTGGTATGCGTTCATCTTTGTTGAAACAGCGCTCACTAGACGACGACGAAGTAAAAGAAGGCACAGGACAGGCGCTGCCTGTCCTGTGCCTTCTTTTACTTCCTCGTTGTCTAGCGAGCGCTGTTTCAACAAAGCTGAAAATGCGACTACGCTGAAATTTGCCTTCCTCCGTGCCCTTCGCACGAGCTCATTGTTGTGTTTCGGTTTCGGTTCTGTTGCACTGTACGAATGCCATGGGTTGGTGTTGAAAAACTTTAGTTTTGAGAAGGCCAAGAAGCTGAAAAAAAAAACTTAAAAAATGAAAAAGCAGCGTTGTGGGCGGCCTTCAGGCTGCCGGTTGTGGGCGCCGCTCTGGCGTTCCTGTTTTACCCAGGCGACGTGTAAATAAAAGAGTGTGTGGAGAGTACTCGTTGAGTGCGGACGTTTCTCTGCTTCAGCGCTTCGCGCCAAACCGCGTTTTCGGGCTGGCTGGCGTCCCAGCCGGTCGCGTTGGTCACCGCCGGTCTTCGCCTGCTGCTGCGCCGGGACTACCAGCACGCAACACAGCACTCATGTTTCCCGACGTATTGCCAGATGGCGTCCATATCTCACACAGCGCCTCTTCTATCGTCTTTACACGACATTTGCAGCGAAGCACGCAGATACGCGGCCAATTTTTTCATTCGTTTTTTCATTTTTGTTGCCTCTCCTCGCCAATCTTGAGGTTTTCCAAGAGTCCCAACTCACGGTCTGCCTGCAGAATAGGGGTTTCTCCTGTAGAAGCGTACTGTGGACTGCACCCAAAGCCACTTGTGTAGGATCTGTTATGATGTTTTACGGCTGCTTCTAAAGAACATTTCCATCCACAAGGAAAACTATTGTACATCTTGATGTACTGTTTCACGTCCCGTATGGCACGTTCTGCAAGCCCATTCGCCGCAGGATAGTATGGCGCACAGAACTTGATCGATACATTGTGATCTCGAGCCCATCTTGCTAGCTTTTCACTCTTGAACGCGGGGCCGTTTTCACATACGATTGTCCGCGTAGTTCTAAACATGTCTCTTTCGAGAAGGGTTATGACGCTATTTGCATCTTATTTTCCTGCTCGTGCCGCGACCATCCTGGTGCATTCATCTATGGCCAGACGAAAAGCTTGCGTTTTTCTGACTCCTTCCCGTTTCTTATTAGGTTCGGCGAAATCCAGGTGAACTACTTCAAAAGGCACGTTCGAGTGGCAAGGTAGTATCATGGTGTCGGTAGGCTGTTTATACTTGACTTTGTGTATTGACACACATGGCATGAACGAACGTACTGACTGACGTCTTTCTTCGTGTGAGGCCACGTAAACCTCTTGACAAACTTGTTGTAGGTACGCCAAAATCCGTCGTGTCCTCCAGGTTCTCGGCTATCGCGGTACAAGTAAAACACTCTGGAAACAAGAGTTGGTGGGACTTCATACCGACCTTCAGTAAAAACCAGTTGTTCTGAGCCTTCCCATAGCTTCACTTCATTGATTTCTTCGGATTGTTCTGTGTTGTTTTGTACCATCAATCTTCATAGAGCATCTGCATCGGTTAAAAGCGTTCCTGGTGGGTGCGAGATCATGAAGTCAAATTGCTGCAAGTAATTCAGCCATCTGGCAATACGTCCTTTAGTTTGCGTCATATTCAAGAGATGAGTGAGTGCCTGGTGATCGGTGAAAAAAGTGAGCTTCGTACCTTCCAGGTACGTGCGGAAGTAGTCAACGGCCTTCAGAACAGCCAGTGCTTCCTTTTCCGTAGTAGTGTAGTTTGTTTCAGACGGCTTGAAGGTGTAACTGTGGTAACCTACTACGTGTCGCTTTTCTCGGCCGGATGCTTCAATACATTTTTGATACAGCACTGCACCAGTCCCATAATGTGAGGCGTCAGTGTTCAATTCAAAGGGTAAAGTGAAGTCTGGTATGCGCAGAACTGGGTCAGAAGAAATTCTGTGCACCAAGTCACGGTAGACTCTCTCACATTCGTAACTCCAATCAAAGGGAACTTCTTTCTGCGTTAAGCGAGTGAGGCATCTAGTTTTGACAGCAAAGTCCTTTATGAAAGATCGGAAATGTCCTGCCAATCCCAAAAACACACGCAGTGAATGGACGTCATATGGTTTCTTCAACTGGGAGATCTTCTCGACGGACTATTGTTTTGTGCTTTTGGTGTTCCCATCGAAGACTCTTCCAGGAAACACAACTTTTTGTTGAAAGAATGCACTCTTCTTAAACTAACCTTGAGATGTGCCAAGCTCAAGGCGTTTAACACCTGAGACAGATGGTCCTGATGCTCAGCCTCTGTTTTGGAGAAGACTATAATGTCGTCTATGTACACATTACAAAAAACACCAATGAATTGCTTTAGGACGTCGTTCATGATCTTCTGGAACCACGCTGGCGAGTTTTTCCAACCGAAAGGAAGCCAGTTATACTCGTAGAGATCGAATGGCGTGATAAAAGCGGTGTACATTTTTGTTTCTTTGGTTAGTGGGACCTGTCAGAAACCTTTGCATAAATCGATGCGGGAAAAGTGTCGGCAACCCCCGGTCTCATCTATAATTGTGTCGATCTTCGGCATAGGAAATGGTATGAGTTCTGTCTGACGATTGAGAACCCTGTAGTCGGTGCATAATCTGAAGGTTCCGTCTTCTTTCGGTGCGATCGTTATGGGAGAAGCGAAGGGTGATACCGAAGGTCGTATGATATCAGCATCTAGCATCTCCTGCAACTCTTTCTTGAGCCACATCTTTCGCTCCCTTGACATATTGTAAGGTGCTTTTCGGATGACGGTCTTGTCAGCGAGTTCGAAAGGAACCTTGTGTGACTTCATCGCCTGAGGATAGCTTCCTATGCATACAAGTTCAGGGTAGCTCGTTGCAATATCCTCCGCGCACTTGACAACTCGTAGATTATCTTGTCTACCCTGATTTGTCTCGTTCCTTGCTACTCCTTCGACTAGAACCACATCGTCCCAGTACACGTTGATCTTTAGTTTCTTTATATCTGGTCTTGATAGCAAAAAGTCATACGTCGCCCCCTCTATCACCAACACTTCGCTCTCTATTTTCTGACCCTGGAACTCGATGTTTACAAAGGCCCACTGATCATGCAACGTCACTTTTCCATCATAGCCTTGTACCCGTAGGATTCTTCCACTATGCAAGCGACTTGCATCCACCAGCTTGGCATTTATAATGGACACAGACGCACCGCTGTCTACCAGAGCCATCATATGTTTGTTTCCTACTTTGACGGGAATGTGAAGTAGGCTAGAGCAACAGTCTCATTTGGAGTCATCGGGTGAGACTGATCCCCATCGTTTATTAGTTTTTTTCATTCGAATACTCCTGAGCTTCAGTGCCGATATTATTCACTCGAGCTCTTGGAACGCGCCAGGGCAAGTTATCTGTGCTACTTGCGAGGTGGCTCGGTTCTCGCAGAGCGCGGCTTGACCAGTCCGCCTTACTCCAACTGAAACAGCTGCTTGACATGGCGGTTATGCTTGTTTCCGAAGCTGATGGTATGTTCTGAAGACACGCGAGGAGGTCATCTAGAGTTTTTGGTGACAGTATTTGCACTTGCTTCAACACTTTAGTGTGCAATCCATGCATTATAAAGGCAACTACGGCCGTAGATGGAAGCAAAGGCTCAGCCAGCTTTAAAAGAAGGCGTTTCTCAAAGAAGTACTCGACAAGGGAGCTTTGCTCAGACTTGAAATTAAGCGCGGTGTTCCATCTTTGTACTGGATTGCTTCGGAATGCAGTCAAAAACGTTTTCCTCCACTGGCTCCAAGAGTCGTCACTGTCTTCCAGAATGCATATTTCATACCACTTTCGCGCAACAGCTCTCAAGTAAACGCGCATGTTGGTGATTTTAGCCTCATCAGAGAGCCACGTGTTTTTTCCAGCGGCATATTCGTAGAAATCAAGCCAACTTTCTGGACTTGAAGGCGCACCGTCAAAGGCATCAGGTTCTATGATTTTAGGCATCGGTTTCACAGCATTCAGAGAGCTTATAAGAGATGTCATTATTTGGTTTTCTTGAACAATCTGTTCCTGTTGCAGCTGAAGAGCTTTCAAAACGAGGCTCACCTCTTCCGTCGAAGACCGCGATCCTGAGTCTTTTCGACGCGCTGGTTCAAGAACTAGGTCGTTGAAGGTCGCCACACGCAAGTTCACTTTCAGAGCACCTTTCCGTCGTAGTTCAGTAGCGTTCACGGCTGCCTTTTCCACAACCAGGGGGGGGGGGATCGGAGATCTCTGTTCGTTCCGCGTTCGTTCTGGCGGTGTTACGTCACAAAAGTGGGCGGTCCGCAGCTCTCTTCCGCCGAGAGGAAGAGGACATCCAATGGTCAAGCGGTGAGCGGCGAGCTTTCCGGAAGTAGACGCGCATCGTTTGTCCTCGACAAGGGGACCGTATATTTCAAAACGAAGTGTTTCTCGCCCTCTAATAAATACAGTTGTTATACGAAAAGATATTGTTTTTCTTTTCAAGCTCAAACAGTTTCTGAAACATTAATAGGTTTGAGCGCTGATATTTATTGGTGTTAGTTTTTCTAACGTGCTCGCTTTCTGAAGTCGCGCACGCGAAAAAGAAAAGTGAAAAGTAGCGGTTGGCGCAGTTTTTCAAGATGCCGTCCCACCGGAATGTCTGGCTTGGCTCCCGGGTGTCGAATCGTCAAAAGGAGCTTCCGCTGGCTTTTATTAAAGAGCGCCCACAGATACCTACGCCGTCGTGCCCACTGGGGCCGGCGTTCACGAGTGAAGACCGGGACGACACGTGGCAGTAGCTGGTAGCGCTTTTGAATTAAGAAGTCCCTGCGCGTAAGACCACAGCCCAGTGGCAGGCCCGTTCATTTTGTTCGCACTGTTCGATTCGAGAACAGAAAGCGACGCCGCAGTCGCTCATGTCTTCCAACGCATCTCGCACCTCCAACCGCAAGAGAAGCACACGTCGCAAGCGCCATTTTCTCAAAATCAGCGGTTGCGGCAGCTGCAACCGCCGCATCATGCCGTGCGAAGCCGTTTGTTCGTTCGAGAGAACGCGTGCGAACGGTCTCGCGCTCCGTTCGTTTATAGCAGACGACATGCTCGTTATGACGCGCTATGACGTCACCAAAAAATAAAAGATCAAGCAAAAAGAAAAATGGCTACGCCCCTCAGAGACGCGGTTTTTTCCGGCTTCGGCCAATCGCGTACGCCGCCAGAATGGGTACAGAACGAACGGCGCAGAACAGAGATCTCCGATCACCCCACTCATTATGCCGTGATATGACGTCAGCAAAAAAGAAAAGATCAAGCAAAAAAAAGAAATGGCAACACTCCCCGGCCTTGAGTGGCATCTCCCGCTTCAGCCAATCAGCGCGCTTGTTCTTCCCCAGGAGAATGAACAAGCGGCACGAACAGATCTGCGATCGCCCCCCAGGTCCACGAGTTCTTTCGAGCTGAGCTCACGAGTTAGGTCTACCGCTATTTCGTCTTGAACTTGGTACTTCGAAAAGATGATCTTCTCCTCGGAGGTCTCCTCAATGAAGAACGTCACCCACATGATGGCTTCGATGGCCGGCTGCGCCAAAATAATGTAATGTCCCTACTTAAAAGAACGGAACAGCATTAAAGCTTCAGTATGGAACTGGCGTCCATCATAATCTGCTTTATTTCTAACTTCATCCTCCTTTTCTTTCCTGCCCCGGCTCTCGTGCTTCATCATCTGTCCAAAGGCTCATACCTCTTCAATACATATCCGGGACATGACGGCGACGGTAAAAACTTGCCTAGAGTGTCCATATAATTGCTATGGCAATAAAATACTAGCGCTTGTTCGTCACACCTTGTGCACGTACATAATTTTAAATGCGAAGCATTTCGTAGCGGACCTTTGGCACTTTGAGCGCTTCTCTCTACGTAACTATCTATCTATTTATCTAGCCGCCTACGTCTGCGCGCTCTCATGATCGTCTTTTTAACTTGGTGTGCACCAAGATTAGCATGGATGGTAAGAGGACTTCAAGAATCTGGTGGTCTCGTCATGACATGAATAGCGTGAAAATCCTGTCACCTACGTCATGAAACCCTTTCCTTCAGACAGGTATGGCATTACCCCTTTACCACGAGCAGTGGCAGGGCATAAAATCTCCCTTCACTGAAGAGGGGGCCCGCCCGGTGAGGGCAGTGACTGATATAAATAAATAAATAAATAAATAATATATATATATATATATATATATATATATATATATATATATATATATATATATATATATATAGAGAGAGAGAGAGAGAGAGAGAGAGAGAGAGGGAAAAAGAAAATTAATGGCGAAAAAAATTCTGATCAGGTGGCGGCATTCGTACCCGCGTAACCACGATCCGAAGACGAGTGTCCTAACAACTCGGCTTTCCGGGCACGCTAGCAGAGCATAGCATAGACATGTACAATATGGTATAGCAAGGTTGCGGGAAAGGGAAGTATGTCTGAGGAGGATAGATGGGAGGGTGATGAGGAGAGAAAGAAGGAGGGGAGAGAGGGAAGCATAGCATAAAGAGAAAGAGAGAAAGAGAGATAGACAAAGGGGAGAAAGAGAAAGAGAAGGTGACATAGAGAGATATAAAGAGAGAGAAGCTGAGAGAAAGAAAAAGGAAGTGATAAATAGAGAGAGAGAGAGAAAGAAACAAGGGCAAAAAGAAGAAAGATAGAAAGAGCGAAAAAGAAAAGAAGTATATAGAGAAAGAAAAAAATAATAGAAATATACAGCGACAAAAAGACGTAGAACAAAGAGAGAGATGAAAGAAACAGAACTAGAAAAGGAACAAAACAGAAACAAATAGGGCCGTCGAGCTCTGCACTCCCTTCAGGCTTGGCACCACTAGTGCGAAGCATCACGTAATAACAGTCACGTGACAAGGATCACGTAACATCTGGTCACGTGAGAGAGAGAGAGAGAACAACTTTATTGTGGTCCGTTACAGACGTTGGGAAGAGCATCCCCCGCGCCCACCCGGCTATTCCCACGTGGGGACCGACAGGTCTAGCCTGTGGGCCCTGTCGCGGGCGTATCGGACGGCCAGGATTTGGTCTTGCGGCTTCGGGCTGTGCAGCATGGCTTCCCATCTGGGCTTGCTGTAGGTTGGGCCTAGCGACCCGCACTCCAAGAGCATGTGAGCTAGGGTAGCGACCTCCTGACCACACGCGGTGCAGGAGGCGTCAGGGTACTTATGCGGGTAGATTTCGTTAAGGTTTGCGAGTGACGGATACGAGTGTGTCTGCAATAATCGTAACGAGACCGCCTGAGCTCTATTGAGTTTGGGGTGAGGAGGTGGAAACTCTCTTCTGGCCATGTAATAATATTTGGTGACCTCGTTGTACGTGCTTGGTGAATCTTTGTGTGCCCCGTCGAAGTCGGTTGTCGAGTCGTCGCCCGTAAGGTGAGCGGTGCGGTCAGTTAACGCGCGCGCCGCTTCGTGGGCGGACTCGTTGGGGTTGACGGCAACTCCCTCGATCGAGCCGACGTGTGCGGGGAACCAGTAAATGGTGCAGATGTGAAACACGCTATGGCCACGGAGATTAAGAATACGGGCCGCTTGCTTAGCGATGCGACCTCTTTGAAATGCCTTGATGGCGGTTTTCGAGTCACTGTACACCTCCCCGCATCGATCGTCGATTAAAATCACACAGCACTCACGTGACTAAAATCGCGTAACGTGATTTAATTTCTGAGGCGGGAGTGCAATCTTTGCTTCTAAATTTTGACGGAAAGAACAGAGGTCCGGATGACACTCCTAATCCATCTTTGCGCAGCGCACGAAATTGACAAGGACACAAGAGAAGAGGACGGGACAAGCGCTGATCTTCAACTGAAAGCAGTTGAAGATCAGCGCTTGTCCCGTCCTCTTCTCTTGTGTCCTTGTCAATTTCGTGCGCTGCGCAAAGATGGATAAGTTCCAACTCGCCCGCCTATCAATCCTACTACACTCCTAATGATTTTTGAAACGTTACGCTGAGCCTTGTAGTAAATATATTTCTCTCATATACCAGAAATTGATCGAATAATGACAAATTCCATCTGATTGGAAAATGGCCAAGATAATTCCCGTACACAAATGAGGGGATAAACAATCCCCGAACAACTAGCCGCCAATCTCTCTAATATGCACATGCGGTAAAATTCTTGAGCTTATTTTCTAACTCAGCATGTTGATGATAATGAACTAATCCATCCTTGGCAGCACAGCTTTAGAAACAGATTAGCCACTGTAACGCAGCTTGTTGAATTTGTACATGATCTTTCGCAGGGTATCAACAATCAGTCTCAACCTGACATAATTTTCCTTGACCTTTCCAGAGCGTTGACGCTGTATCACACTGGAAATTGATCTACAAACTTGAGCATTTATTTACGATGGACCTGTCACGAAATGGATCACGAAATATTTGGATGGATCGCTACCAATTTGTCCAACTTGATGGACACACCTCCGATATTATTCCCGTACTATCAGGTGTTCCCCATGCATCCGTGCTGGCACCACTCTTATTTTTTGCTCTTTGTTAATGATATAGCTAACCAATGTGAACTCAAAATGAGAATATTCTCAGATGACTGCTCGCTTTACCACGAAGTCGAACACCACTCAGACCAAAGTAAACTCAACAGCGCCTTAGACAATGCGTTTCAGTGGTCACAATTAGAACATGATCGTTAACAAAGAAAAGAGTTTCTACGTCCGTTACCAAGAAAAAATTTCCACTCGAATTCACTTATGCTTCCGACAGCGCTGCATTGCATTCTGTTAACGAATACCGATATCTGGGTATCAATGTCACATCCGATTTGAATTGGAAAATGCACGTTCAGCATTTTCAAAAAAAAAGCCACCAAGAATGTCTTCTTTCTTAAACGTGCCTTGAATAACTCGTCCCCAGAGATAAAGCTTCTGGCTTAATGTTTCACATATACGTCCAATATTAGAGTATGCAAACATTGTCTGCTTCCGGTACACATATACCTGCGTATCTACACTGAAAAGTGTGCATCGTAAAGCTGTTCAATTTATTTACAACGGACAACGACCCACAGATTCACCTACTGCACTATTGCGACGCGCGGGGCTCGACCCTTGTTCCAGCAGATGGAAGCTTCGCCGCCTTAAGTTTCTTTGCTTACTTTTGCACAATTCCTTCAAGATTAAAGCCTCAGAGCAGACCAATATACGTCAATCTAGGATCAACCGACACAGACACCCACTCACTCTTGATGAATTCTTTTGCATGGACAACACTTCATACTATTCCTTTTTTCCGTTATCAGTGCGTGAGTGGAACGCGCTAGACGGCTCAACTGCGTTGCAAACGATAGTCCAAATAGTTTGAGAGCTTGCCGAGATTGACATTAGAACATCGACCTGACGAATGGATGACAAACGGGTGCTAGGTGCTTTCCTTTGTAAGACTGATTTCAAAATAATTTACTGCTTGTTTCATGCTCAACTATGTGTGTAGCCTATGCAATTTTCTATGTTTGGCATGTATGTTACTAGCTACTTATCTATGTCTAGTCAGCTATGCATAAACTGTACGTACATTTGCATTGTAAAATTTCTGTATCGTGTTTTCTTGTCCCTCGGCTTTAAGTGTGCCCCCATGTAGAAACCCCATTAGGGGTTGACAGTATACTGACAATATTATAAAAGTAAATAAATAACTTCTCGCGTGACTATAATCATGTAACATCATAAACTACTCGCGTGAGTAGTTCAAGGAGAGAGGGGAGAGGGGCAGGGCGAAGTGGAGAGGGTTTTCCGCATGAACAGTGAGGGTGGTCACGCCGCACACCACCACCACCACCGCATTGACCTCCGGTATAAGATGCTTCACATCTAAAATGACGTAACATCACGGTGGCACAGCGCGTTGAGTTCCATTCCATTGGTTTCGCATTGCCACGGCGCCGCGTAGCCCACGTGGTTTTCGAGCCCGAGAGAGAGACGTGCCTTCTACAGCGCTGTTCGCACGTAAACAAGGGTGGAGAATATGCTCAGTCAATATGACCGGCTTCCTGCTTCACCGTGGATTTACAGAGAATGACGTCAGGGCCCCTCCTCAGTCTTTGCTTTTTCCATTATTAGCCACCAGTAGCGGACCATGCGATTCTCAATGCGAGAGAGGTCCGCTTGTTGCTGTAATCCATAATGCTGAGTAAGACGAAATGACGAAATATTTACTTTCAGGGAACCCAGTAAGGGACTTTGCTAAAAGAGACAATGCTTTGCTGCGAAATTTGTTCATGTGTTATGGGTATCGCGTTTTATACATTTACCAACACTGTAGTCTGCGGGAAGCCGCATGATTGAGTTGTGAAACTATGGCGGTAGAAGAGGATAAGGATTAACTATACCGTTTCCCGTAAAATGGCTTCAATGAGAGTGCTATCAGGAGACGCTTCTAGCCTTAATGTGAAGGACAGCTGCGCACAGCTTTTTCATAAAAGTGTAACTACTACTTCAAAAGAATATTCACACTTGCCTCTAAGCACACGTTTGGTTGCTGAGTTTTGAGCTGCGCAGCATCGTCAGTGTAAGGAGCACTGCATACAGCGGCCCTCGTGTACATGCGTCTTTCTGCGTGAAGGCGCTTCTACCCAACTCATGAAAATTTCGCGGATGTAAGGAAACAGCACGATGCTTCGGCTGGACTCAAGGGGTGGTACGTAGGAAGATAATTAAAGGGCCAGCATGACATCAAGACAGCTGCATCTCATGTATGGGCAGAGGTAGTACATATGACACGCGTGTCATGATCTACCATTCATGTTCGTGGTATACTCATGTTTTGGTATAGACAGAGTCAGCGAAATAATGAAAGCAGCAAAACGTTAGTGGCTAGATAGATAGATAGATAGATAGATAGATAGATAGATAGATAGATAGATAGATAGATAGATAGATAGATAGATAGATAGATAGATAGATAGATAGATAGATAGATAGATAGATAGATAGATAGATAGATAGATAGATAGATAGATAGATAGATAGACGGACAGACAGACAGACAGACGGACGGACGGACGGACGGATGGACAGATGAACAGATGGACCGATGAATGGATGGACAGATGGATAGATGGACAGATGGACGGATGGGTAGATGAACAGATGGATGGATACATGGACGGATGGGTGGATGGACAGATGGATGAATGGACAGATGGATGAATGGACAGATGAATCAATGAACAGATAGATAGATGGACAGATAGATAGATAGATGGATGGATAGATGGATGGACAGATAGATAGATAGATGGATGGATAGATGGATCGATACATGGATAGATAGATCAGTGCGCTTCCGTTTGATAAACAAGTGCTTCGCATTGAGTGGTCAAAAGTACTCCGACTGGTCAAAAGTATCGTCATCAGTCGTATTACATGCTCACCTCCGTATAATAATATGAACAGGGAAGAGAAAGAGAAAGCAAACCAAATAATAATAATGGTCTACAAGACAGCCCTAAGGTTACTGCGGAATACTTCAAACGACGAGCTATTGGTGCTTGGTCTTCATAACACAATTGAAGAACAAATTTAGGCAGAGCTACAAGCACAAGAAAATCGCCTCCTCCAACTGACAGAGCAGTCGTAACAAAACTAGGGCGCGACGCATTAATACAAAATATCAAGAAACTAAAGAGGTACCAAAGGAACTTAGACAATGGTACACACTATCACCCGTACCAAGGAACATGGATCCTACTCTGCATGCTGGGAGATGAAAGGCAAGGGCGGAATACATTGACAAAATGACAAAATATACGAACACGGCGCGATTCACTGACGCTGCGCCTTATCAGACCGATGAAAGGAAGGCTGTGTCTGTAGTCACAGACCGTAGAGCGAAAATTACAGCCTGTGCTTCAATAGATCGAGCCTCGACAACAGAAGCGGAAGAGGTCGCCACAGCCCTTGCAATAAAAGAGGGATGGACTGAAACGCTCCATTAACCATCATTCCCGACTCACAAAATTCTTGCAGAAGCTATGTAAAGGGCAAAATTTGGGCACAGGTGCTCGGAATATTTCTTGTGACTAGCTGGGACCCCAATGTTAAATACGTCCAGACTGTGACCTGGGCACCGGGGCATGAGGGCGTGACTGGGAACCGGCATGCACACGAGGCGGCTCGCGGCTTTACACATCACCAAGCCACCACCTACTCTGCAATAGAACACCCTACCGACCTAGACATTTGCTACGCTACGATTCTAAGATACTATAGAGAAAATTGACAGATCTATTCACCTCCACATGGCAAA